>NC_063442.1:86669-136507 GCF_020379485.1 Brassica napus
GAAGTCAATCCAGAATCTATCTATTATTGCGACGTGTGTGACTTCGACCTGGATCTACACTGTGTCAAGTACCCACCACCAGATGTTATTGACAATTTTGAGATGCATCCCCACAAGCTCACACTTGTCAAGAAACAGACCTTTTTCGAATGTTCTTCTAAATGCGGGAAGACTTCTGGACATACTTTTGGATTTACTATAGGAAATACTTCTGGACTTTCTTATGGACTTTCGTACAAATGTGATGAATGTTGTCTATCCTTCTTCCATGTGGAATGTGTATGGCACCCAGCAGCAATAGATCATCAACCAGAGGTAAACCACCCTTATCACTCCTTGCATCCTCTTAAGCTCTTCAAGGGTCCACCACCTGACTATTCTGATGGTAAATGTCGTCTTTGCGGAAGAAACGTTGATAAAGAATTGTTTTATCATTGTTCTTCTTGTAACTTCACCTTGGATTGGCGTTGTGTTGTGAATCCGCCTCCACAATCTCTCATGGATTTGAAAGCTCATGATCACCAACTCACCCTCCTTCCAAGACTCGATTCTTTTACTTGTAATGCTTGCGGATTGAAAGGAGAGCGTAGCCCCTACATATGTGTTCCATGTGGTTTCATGATCCATCAAGAATGTCTTAAACTTCCACGCGTCATTAACATCAACCGGCATGATCACCGTGTTTCTCGTACTTCCGTTCTTGGTGATGCTGCTATGAATTCTGTCTGCGGAGTTTGTCGCAAGAAGGTGGACTGGAAATATGGTGGGTTTTCTTGTAAGAGGTGTCCTAGCTATGTCGTTCATTCTAAATGTGCTACCAGAGAGGATGTATGGAACCGGAAAGAACTCGAAGGAATACCTGAAGAAGAAGGAGAAGAAGACATTGAACCATATGTGGTGATCGATGACAACACAATTCAACATTTCAGCCACAAAGATCATCACCTGAGACTCCACGGGAACAATATTTTGTATGAGGATAACAAACGATGCAGCGCATGCACCCATCCCATCGGTCTCCATTCCTTTTATCGCTGTATGGATTGTGATTTTTCTCTCCATCAGAACTGTGCTAAATGTCCTAAAAAGAAAAGGCATGTGTTACACTATGAACGGCTCACTTTAGTCACAAACAAGGACCTAAAAGTCTTCAGATGTGATGCTTGCTATCGAAGGTCCAATGGTTTCATGTACAAGCATGGGGGTAAGGAGTTAGATGTCTTGTGCGGTTCAATTTCTGAGCCATTTGTCCATCCAAGTCATCCCCATCATCCCTTATATTATATTCCAACAGAAGAAGTAGAAATATGCAATGGTTGCAAAAACAGCAAGGAAGATTATGTGCTCAGGTGCATTGAAGATGATTGTAGATTCACATTGTGCTTCAAATGCGCCACTCAACCAAAAGTGGTAAAGCACATAGCATATGATCATCCTCTCTCACTGTGCTATGGCGAAGAAGAGGAGGCAAGTGGTAAATATTGGTGTGACATCTGCGAGAAAGAAACCGATTCAAAGGAATGGTTCTACACTTGTAAAGATCAGCGGGCTAGTTTGCATAGAGAATGTGTGCTCGGAGACTCGACAGGGCTCATGCCAAGAACCGTAGCAAATTTTTTTGGCGAATTGTATGAGGTGGTGCTGAATAATAGTGTAACTCGCCCATTTTGCATTCGATGCAAGTCTCGTTGCATGTACCCTATCAACCTCAAGTTGCTTGGAACCTCAGACACATACTTGTGCTCTATTTGGTGCTTGCTTTCTTTTTTACGTTTGATGTTGGAATGGGTAGAGCGAAATGAACAATCATAACTATAAAGTGTAATAAATACTAATAAGCCATGGATGCAAGATGTTTATTCGTGTTAGTTTCGTATATTCATACTTGGACAAGTTCATTTCTACTGTGAGTTGATCTCCCTAATCTACTTATGATTATCCATAAGGTTTGTTATAACAAAAGGTGAACTGTTTTCTTAGCAAACTAGAATTTTTGGTGGTTGAGTTTCTCCTTTAATTGAAAGTAAAGCACCTCTCAGTGCTTCAGAAATCTGTCTTCTCAAACCGTTCATCTTAACCGTTAATTAGTCGCGATCCACCTAATGTTCTGTACACTAGCTCACTGTAGTAGCTGATTCCAAGGAGACTAAAGTTAATCTAGACCCTGAAGGTGTCTTTGATTTCTCTGCGAAAGCTGGTCCTGAGAACCACGTTTACGAACTTAAACTCGAGCTTCACAGTAAAGTCAATGTAGAGGTGAGATTCGTTGACTAACCTGGTCTTGTTTGTTTGTTTCATTTGTTGTTGCCTGGTGCAAGGTTCTGAAAGCTTTCTTTGATATTTCAGGAAAGCAAGATTAACATTGGAGTAAGAAACATCTTCTGCATAATAGAGAAAGCAGAGCCTGAGAGGTGGGATAAGCTGATTCGTGGAGGAAAAGCGCCGCACTATGTGAAGGTTGATTGGGATAAGTAGGTAGATGAGGATGACGAAGGCAACGATGGTTAGCATTCGTCTTAAAGCTTATTGTATATCTATACTTGTGTATGTAGAGACTCTGCAGTTTATATAAAGTTCTGGAGGTGTTAACTCGTTTGTGATTTTTTGTTTTGATTTAGGTGCAGCAGATATGGATATGGGAGGAATGAGTGGCATGGACTTCTCGGTTAGTTTCTAGCTTGTGAATCTTGTCTATCTTCTGTTTTATATATAAGCTTTGAGAACTGACTTCATTGTCGATTATTTCTTCTTGCAGAACTTTGGTGGAATGGGTGGTATGGAAGGACTTGGTGGCATGGGTGGACTTGGTGTTATGGCTGGACTTGAAGGACTTGGTGGCATGGGTGGCATGGAAGAGTTTGAAGACAGTGATGATGAAGGTAAGGGTTTTTAACGACCTTGTTAGTTTATGTCTGTGTTATATCTTCTTGATGAACTAAGAGCATTTTGCCTTAGTTGAATTTTTTTGATAGTCAAGTAGCTCATACTGCATTTGAGATGATGAAAGTAGTCTTAGGGAAACATTTTGTTCAGAGGGTGTTTCTCTGGTTTATCATTAATTGTATTAACGTACTAAATGCTTTTTGTAATTTCAACAGAATTTGCAAAACCAGGAGACAAGAAAGATGAAGCCGTTAAGGAAGAAGCGAAACCAGTAGGTGTTCTTAAGGAAGACAAGTGAAGAAGATACTGTTAGTTCCAGAGCTGAACTTATTATCATGTTTTTCTTTCAAGTTTATTATTAGCTAAGGGTTATTATATTAGCTTTTTAAGTTTATTAAACCCTCTGATCCACTTCCTCTTTTCTAAAATGTTGTTACTCTATTTTGCTATTAAGGATTTGTTTACTTCACGTTTTGGCATTGTCAAATGACTGACATTGAGTTTGGGAGGTAGCAATCTTCTATATGAACTGCCGAGACAGCATAATTTATACGGGCTTATACAGGCCCACATCATTAACAGGCCTACACTCACAACCACATGTGTAACGTGGTCTACAGCGAACAAAATTCATTTGGACTAGAATCAAATGAGCAACAATCATAATCATAAGATAAAAATGAAAGTGAATCTCATTTCATATAAAAACCACCACATTAATTTTGTCAACGTAATAGCTTATACATGAATCAGAATGCAACAACACAAGCGCTAACAGTTCCTACAAAACATCAAACAATCCAAAGCAAACGGATAATAAAACAACAGTACAATCAAAGATGAAACTGAATCTCGTCCCTTACACATACATTAGGATCACAGTTTCCTACAAAGCATCAAACAAATAAAAGACATTCAGACACGACCTTTTACCTTTTTCAAGTGTAGAGAGGCAAAGCCGTCCAAGCACCAGAGACATGCCCATTCTCACAAACATAAGCCCTCACAACAGGCTCACCATCATCATGAAACCCAAACACTCTCCTCAAACAAAACGACGAGTGCATGTCCCACGTCTCGTCGCACTCACAAAACGCGCACTTCAGCCCCGTCACCTTACTCCTCCCGCCACCGTCTTCGCTGATCGTCCTCCACACTCTAGACCTCTTGAACTCCTTGAACACGCCTCTGAAGAGCATGTAGTTCCGCTTCTCCTCCACGTGGATGCACCCTGGCCAGTTGCATATGTACAGACAGTCCCCGCGGAACCTGCTCGCGAGGAGCTTGGCGCCTTGCTCGCGGCTGAGGCTCCATCCTCCGTGAGCGAGGTGGGATCCGAGGGAACGGGAGATCTTGCGGCGTTTCTTGGCCGGGAGGTCGCCCCGGCCGGGTCGGATCTCGGAGGGTTCGGTTGGTTCTTGTGGCTCGGTGACGGAAGCTTCTGGAGGAGCTGAGAGTGTGTCTGTGTAGAGGTCGTCGTAGAGCGACCAAAACGACTGCGTTTCGGAACTAGTTCCGACTTGTTTCGAAACAGACTGAAACGGCGTCGTTGGCTCTAAACCAGATCCGATTTGTTTCGAGACAGACTGAAACGACGGCGTTTCTGAACCAGATCCGACTGGTTTTGAACCAGGCTGAAACGACGGCGTTTCTACTAAACCAGGTCCGTGTGGTTTTGAAGCAGGCTGATACGACGACGTTTCTAAACCAGATTCGATTTGTTTCGAAGCAGAGTGAAACGACGGCGTTTCTAAACCGGATCCGATTTGTTTCGAAACTAGACCCGGACCCGCCGGTTTAGGTTTCGGATCTAGGCTTTGATCGGGACCGAGCTCGCGTTCTAAACCGAAATCAGAGTTTTCGAGGAGGATTCCGGCGTGGTGGAGACCGGGACAGCAGACGGCGAGTTTGTAGAGAGAAGCCCAGCCGCCGGGAGGAGGAAGAGAGGACGACGATGCGGAAGCGGCGGAGGGAGAAGGGAGGAGTTCGGAGACGACGGTGGGGATTGAAGAGTAGCACAGTTTTTTACAGCAGACGTTCCGTACGATCGAGGAGAATTTGGTGCACACGCATGCGAGGCGAGCCCAGTTTCGAGGATCGTCTTGGAGTTTGAAGAAGATGTTGAAGACAACGTCTTCTGGTACGAAGGAGAAGCAACCAGCTTCGGCCATGGTTCCTTTCTCTCTCGGCCTCTTGAAATTTAATGTTGTCTTATCCACTCTTCTCTTCACTTTCGCTTACTTTTTAATTTCTATAAAGTTCTCTAATGTGTATTTTATCCGGTTCGATTAAACCGGAATTATTTAATACAGTACGTTTTATGTGGATCACACATTCAGACAAGTGAATAATGCGCGACACAATGCAATAAAACGAGATCTTTTTGGAGATTCTTGGAACACACATTGTTGCAGTGAATATGTTAAAATATATTTTCCTGCCTTTTATAATATAATAGCTTAACTAACAGCACAAATACTAAAAAAATAACCTCTTCAAATATAATTTTTGAAATATTTATTATTAAATACAATCCAGCCAATCATATAAAAACAACATGGATATAATTAATAGTGTATTTTTCTGTTAACAGTTACATTGTATTTAATAAATATAAAATTTAGTAAAACTGTAAAACTAATTTATATATTTTGAGATAAAATTTAAAAAAACTTATATTTATCAATCTTTTAAAACAAGTTGTATCATGGAAAAGAAGAGAATCTTGAACTCATATTGCTGCAATAATATATCAAAATATAAAAAACAAAAGCAAAGATCTTTTAAGAGAATCTTAAACACATATTGTTGCAGTGAATACATTTAAAAATAAAATAAAAACAAGAGTAATATAGGTACTTAAAGTCTTAGACAAACAAACAACATAAAATAGATATGATCCCTTAGGAGAATCTTCCAACAAAACCCAGCTCTCTTTTCTTTTTTGTTTACCTGTAACAAGTTGGTGAAAGATTCAGACAAGGAGTCAGACTGTGTTCAAAATAAGTTAAAGAGAGTGAGTGTAATGTGCATTACCGAGATGGACTCCTGCTTCTGCTCCTGCTACGCATAGGGCTCTTGGCTGGACTCACCTTGCTAGGGCTCTTACTTGCTTCCTTGTGAACCTGCAACAACGCAAAGGATGACGAGGCCTGTAATTAGCGGAATGGCTTAAAAAACCATATATAGAGCTCAGTAAAGTGTATCTAGATTATTAAGTATCACTTACAGGAGGTGGAGGGGATCTTGACCTTGAACGAGATCTGCAAAAGTCCGAGAAACAATATCCAGGTTTAGAATCCTAATATGTTTTCCGTGTATAATAGCTGTTTCACCAAGTGCCTTGATGCCCTCATTCATGTCAGAGATGCAAAAATCATATCACAAGAAAGCAAAAAAGAACACAAACTAGCAGAGAACATAAACTAAGACTAAGACAAGTTCTAGCAAACCCTGTGTCCTGAGCACAGCATCGGTTCCATGAGAATCCAGCACGCTTGGTGATTTTGCAGGTAATGAAAATATATGTTCCTAGCTCTGTCATCAATGAATCCATATCTATAACAATGTGATCCAATGTCTCTCCTGTGTTACCCATCTAACAGCAAATGATATTATCAGAAAATAAGGAGACAAAGATTCAATTCCAAAGTTGCCTATCTAAGGAGCATATACCTCTGAGACGAAACACTTGTGTACAAGTAATCCATGATCCAGATATTAATCCCCAATTTTTAGTTGATTGTACGTATATCCATATCTAGGAAACAAAACCATTCTCAGCAATAACTTAACTAGAAGCAATCATCATTGATTATTCTTAATACACAACTCTGAAGTCTCCCCAATGACTAACTTAGAGCTAAACTATATTCTATGATTAGATGATATCCGGTGAAATCTAGCATAAACATAATATAAGAAACGAAACATTACCCTCTTGGAGGTGGTGTCCTTGACTTAGAGCGGGAACGAGGAGATCTCGATGTTGATTTTGCAGGCGACCTACGCGAAGATTTAGCCTTTGGACTCCTGCTCCTGCTTCTGCTGCGGCTAAGACTGCGGCTGTGGCTACGCCCACGGCTGCGACTACGGCTCTTAGAATAAGATCTTCCACGGCTAGGGCTTCTCGAGTCCTTCCTCGAATCATATTCCCTAACCTATAGTGATGAATGTTAAGCGCAAAAGAAAAAAAGAATACAGCTCTCAGGATAAGGATATTTGACAAGAAGCATACCCGGACATATCCACGAGAAAACGCATTCCGAAACTCTGTGTCATCAAGCTTTTTGATCTGTAGAAAATGAAGAATATACTCATGACCACTCAAATGAACACACAAAAACAATCAATTATTAAGAACAAGAAGAACATCTCACCGCATATTTCATGTCCTCGTAGCTCGTATAATCTACGATTCCAGTTGTACCTGTATATAAACAGTCCAAGATATAGATGCTTAACATTTCCATGTAGAAATCACACAAACAGCTATATTCTTGTGCAAGATATGAGAAGATACCTCTACCATCACGGAACACTTGAGAGAAACAGACTTCTCCTCCTTTACGCATGTGATCCTAAACACACACACACAAAAAATGATTACACAACTGACTTTAAGGAGTTTATCAACACTGAAGTCTTAAGAGTGTTAAATGTTAACCTTGAGGTCTTGCCAGGAAGCAGAAGAAGGCAAACCTGACACAACAACTGTATAATAGAAAGAAAAAAACAAATTAGAGATCTCTCCAATAACTTCCAACAGACTAATCAATCCTAAGCTAATCTTGTATACCTCGGTACTCAGATCTCCTAGACGGCCCACGCCCACGGTCACCACCATCACGACCGCCGCCACCACCACGACTACCACCACCACCGTAACTACCACGAGCATCATTAGACGAACGCCTCCCACCATGTGCTAGCTCCACCTGCATCAAATATAATAAACAACACTTCAAAAAATTCAAACTTTTTGACTTAAAGTTAATAAATTTTCAAAAAATAACAAACCCTTAAGCAATGGCCATCGAAGTCATATCCATCACGACCGTGAATTGCATCATCAGCATCCCGAGGATCCTCAAACTAAAGCCAACATCTTTCAGAAAGTAAGCTCATTTATGAAATTTAACATGTTAATTGTATAACAAGCTTGACCTCGACGAAGGCGTAGCCAGGAGGTCTTGGTGGGATCTTCAAATCGATTTGGACAACAGGTCCATACTACCAGAAACAAATACAATTCGTATCAGATCCACCATTTTAAGAATCCAATTGATGATTGAGAAGAAACGAAAGTTGTATATATACCTTACTGAACAAATCTTCGACTTCTCTCTCGCGGATATCTCCGGGAAGGTTCCCGACGTAGATAGTTCTGCTCGAACGGCTGCTCATCTTTTTTTTCCTTTAATCCAAAAATCAAAAACGCGATCTGAATTTAAAATCCGGTAACCTAAGGATAGATATCGATGGAGCAGAATAAGAAAAAGAGAGAAAGAGAGAGAGGAGAGAGGTGAAGGGTTTCACCTGAATGAGAATTGAGATCTGGGTTGGTGGGGGGGGAGAGCTTCGGACAGTAGAGAGAAGAACTCTGCCTCTAGGGCTTTCGAATTGGTCGAGATGATATTAAGGAGCCGAGAGTATCACGTGCCTCACGTGTTCTCCTTTTTTTTTTTTATCTTAACACAAGTTTTACCACTGGGTTAAAGACAAAGTTTAAACGGTATCGGTACATCAGACCCGTTTGGTAAAATACCATATAGAGTAGAAATATATTATTACACAGTGGCAGAATAACAAAGAAAAAATTATAATTTTACCTTGATAACTTTAGTGGGGGTTATTGGAGAGCTGTAAAATGGGCGAGCCCATGTCTATTAGCCCATATCCATTTGTCCATTTATTGTTTGTGGACAGCAAAGTGACCATGTCCATTAAGAACCATGTCCATTAAAGACCATACCCACTAACACCCATATTTTTATGGACTGCCATGGGGTCCATAATGACCATATAAGAAAATTTTAAATTTTAATTTATAAGCATACAATTATATATAAAAGTTCATAAAATTAAAATTCATCCATAAATTCAAAAGTACAACAATACATAAGTTCATAAATACAACAATTACGGTTTTGGTGGGAAAAATTGATTTTGCAGTTTTGGCGGAAAAACTCGATTTTGCAGTTTTGACGGAAAAACTCGATTTTGCAGTGACGGAAAAACTCGATTTTGCAATTTTGACGAAAAAACTCGATTTTTCAGTTTTGGCGGAAAAAACTCATTTTTGCGATTTTGGCGGAAAACTCGATTTTCTGATTTTGGCAGAGAAACTCGTTTTTTTCGGTTTTGCCATGGGCTCTATAATGACCATATAAGAAAATTTTAATTTATAAGCATACAATTACATACACAAGTTCATAAAATTAAAATTCATCCATAAATTCATAAGTACAATAATATTTAAGTTCATAAGTACAACAATTTCGGTTTTGGCGAGAAAAATCGATTTTGCGGTTTTGGCAGAAAAACTCGATTTTCCGGTTTTAGCGGGAAAATTCGATTTTGCGTTTTGAAGAAAAACTCGATTTTCTGATTCTGACGGAAAAATTTGATATTAAAATTTAAGCGAAAAAATCGATTTTACGAGTTTAGCGGAAAAACTTAAATTTTATAAACCTTAGGTTTTGTGACCATTGGACAGTCCACGTCCATAAAGCCCAAAACCAATAAAGACCATTTTCTTAATGGTCTTCCACATTTTGTCCAATGAAAACTAATGGGAAAAATGGGTTTGTCCATATTAAGCCCGTTTGTATATGGACATGGGCAACCATTGGACGGCCCGCCCATTTGACACCTCTAGGTTATTGGTTGATGTATTTTGATGGATTTGAAATCCAAACTAAATCTAGTGTTATTGGTTCTATGATTTTAAAATATGTATTGAAATCATGTATTATTCGTTTAATGATTCATAAATTCTAATTCAAATCAAGTGTTATTCATTTAATGATTCATAAATTATAATTCAAATCAAGTGTTATTTAATCATACGGATTTACTAATATATTTGATTTCATAATGTATTTGAATGGATTTGCATGGATTTCTTTGTGAAAAATACAAAGGCCCAAATCCGAAGGAAAACCTCCGGATTTGTAAATACTAATCCGAAAAAATTTGAAAATTTATATATTTTACTTAGATTTATAAATACTATATGGATTTCTAAATCAATAAAAATATATAAACCAATAACACCTAATTTTACCACAAATTTGGTGTAGAAGCGTTATAATTTTAATATTGTTCATTTAAAATTTTTATTATACTAGTCAACTAGCATATAATTATACATACATGAAATCCATCTTCTTAAAAAATGCAAACGTTAAATTACACAAGTCTTCTGCTTATGTTAATATAAAAAAAGATATGGTCTACCTCTAGATGTTGATAACAAAAGTCTATTTACTGAACACAAATTACATCTAACTTAATTAGGTTGTATTTTAAAAATAATATAATGGTTTGTTTGTCTTATACAGTTAGACCATATAATACCGGTTAATATGTAAAATACTCTATATTTAATCTGTAAGAACTAAATTAGATAAATCAGTTACTATTATAACTGTAAATGTATTATACATGCAAATTTAAGCATAAGTTATATTTATGGTTTCTGTTAGATAAAATTTTGCTAAAAAACTACATATCAAAATCTAGTTAACTTCCTCCACATGATAAAAAAGGGTTTAAAACCGCGGTTTTAATCAAGAGGACCTCCTCATGGGTGGACAGAGCGTTCTTGAGTGGAGCAGCGTGGTTGGTGAGGGACGAGAACGGTGCTTCATAGTCAGCTTCATAGTCGTAGGGCTTTCCCTCATCTAGCCTCTGCTTTAGTTGCAGAACTTAACGCTTTCCTATGATCAGTTGGGTCGCTTGCAAGCCACCACATTGATAGGGTAATCTTTGAAACTTCGTCTCTAGGATTGCGTGAGGCTTTGTTCGTTGTGATCGTTTGCTGCGGAGAGATTATGTCCATCAAAGATATCGTACATGCAGAACCATCCATCGATCCAAGTGTTTTAGAGAGAGATTTATCGTGAAATCTTTATCCATAAAACTGTTCATCAATATTGTATACGTTGCAGGTAATTTATATTTAATAGAATTAAAATATATATAATAGATATAATGTGTTACTCAGGATTAAAAGAAAGACAAAGATTAGACAATGTCATTTATTGCGAGATAACTGTATATCTGTCTCTTACGAAGAAAAAAATAGACAACTGTATATAATGTACAAGTTGGTTTGATCTCCCGTTCTTATCTTCTTTGATAGCGAAACGAGCAGCGTTAAGTATCCATGTCTTGTATCAAACTTCCACCATCGATCGACTCTAAACCGAGTTAAATTTATGGTGAAGACTTTTTCCACATTCCTCCCATACAGTTGGTGTCTAAGATGGTGAGTATCGGTCGAATGAGTTATCAGAGTTCCAAACGTAGAGCATCTCCAATGATTTGAGAAACTTTTTTAAAAGTTTTCAACATTATAATATTACTATTCGTAGAAATCAAAACAAACCAAATAATCAATACGGCTATATATATATATATAGTAGTTTTAAGTGAATTTTGTAGTTATAGTCTTTTTAAATATTTACCCATCCACGAAGTTGATATAATCTCCCGTTACTATAATCTCTGACAGCGAAATTAGGTCAAGCACTGAAGTCTTCGCATAAGGTTAAACTACGAAGTTTCCCGTGGGAAAAAATACGACTTTTCTACATCCTCACCCACACCATAAATTGACTTAGTTTCTCAAAAACTCAAACACATACCAAAACAGTCTTCAGAGAAAGAAAAAAAGAGAGAGCCATGTTCGTGAAGCTACTCACCATCGTCTTCTTCTTCTTCAGTCTACTTTCTCAACTCCTAAAATCCTCTTCCCAATCTGTCAACAACTTCACTTACAATGGCTTCCATCTTCCACTGACTCTCATATCCATCCAAGGGAAAGCAACCGTCACACCCAACGGTCTATTAAAGCTAACCCATTCAACAATGTACATGACCGGTCACGCCTTCTATAACCAACCAATCCGGTTCAAAGATTCTCCAAACAGCACTGTCTCGTCCTTCTCCACAACATTTGTCTTCGCCATCATCCCTCAGGTCAAGACATTTAGCGGCGACGGCATGGCCTTTTTCGTGGCTCCTACCTCCAGCCCCCCGTCCGGAAATCCCGGTGAATACCTGGGGCTCTTCACCCCTTTGAACAATGGTAACCAAACGAATGATATATTCGCTGTTGAATTAGACACCATTCTGAATGATGGGTGCAATGATACCAACGATAACCATGTCGGGATCGATATTAATAGCTTAAAGTCAGTTAAAAGTTCACCCGCGGGGTACTGGGACGACGAGACGGGTCAGTTTAAGGACCTTACTCTGATCAGTAGTCAGCGGATGCAGGTTTGGGTCGATTACGATGGCCTTACCAATCAAATTGACGTAACGATGGCTCCTTTCAATCATGACAAACCAATAAAACCACTTGTCTCTACTGTCAGGGATCTATCCTCGATTCTTTTGCAAGATATGTTCGTCGGTTTCTCGGCTTCAACCGGTGCTGTTGTATCGCAACATTTTGTCCTTGGGTGGAGTTTCCAGGTGAAGGGGAAAGCTCCCCCGTTGGACTTACAGACACTTCCAAAACTTCCAGAGCTGCAGTCCAAGAGAAAGGGAATCCCGCCGCTGACTGCCTTCTATTTTGCTGTGACACTTCTCGCCCTACTTTTCTTTTTGTCCCTATTGCTCAGGGAATTTGTGAAATTTATCTTTAGGAGGAAGATAAAGTTTGTAGAGGAGAAGGAGGAGGAGGAGGAGGAGGAGCTAGAAGACTGGGAAACAGAGTTCACCAAGAACAGGGTGAAGTTCAAAGACTTGTACTCCGCCACGGAAGGATTCAAGGAGAAGGACGTTCTCGGATCTGGCGGGTTTGGGAGCGTTTACAAAGGTGTCATGCCCAATACAAAGAAAGAGATCGCCGTGAAAAGAGTGTCGAACGAATCCAAACAAGGGTTGAAAGAGTTTGTGTCTGAGATCGTGACTATTGGTCGGATGAGTCACCGGAACTTAGTCCCTCTTTTAGGTTATTGCCGTCGGGAAAAGGAGCTTCTTCTAGTGTACGACTACATGCCCAATGGAAGCTTAGACAAGTATTTGCATAATAGTCCAGAGGTCACCCTCGACTGGAAACAAAGAATTAAAGTCATTAAAGGTGTGGCATCTGCCTTGTTCTACCTCCACGAGGATTGGGAACAAGTGGTGATTCACCGCGACATCAAATCCAGCAACGTCTTATTGGATGCAGAGTATAATGGGAGACTTGGGGATTTCGGTTTAGCTCGATTGTGCGGTCACGGTACGGATCCTCAGACCTCTCACGTCGCTGGAACATGGGGATACCTAGCCCCCGATCACATGAGGACAGGGAAGACCACGACCGCAACTGATGTTTTCTCGTTTGGGGTGCTTCTATTGGAAGTTGCGTGCGGTAGACGTCCTATCGAGGTTCATAAAAAGAGTGGTGAGACGGTCTTGCTCGTGGATTGGGTTTTTGGGTTTTGGAGTGAGGGAAACATTTTGGATGCTAAGGATCCAAATCTAGGGACAGAGTTTGATCAAAGAGAGGTCGAAATGATTTTGAAGCTAGGGTTTTGGTGCTCTCACTTCAACCCTGAGGCTAGACCAACTATGAGACAAGTGTTACATTACCTAAGTGGAGATTCAATGTTACCAGATTTCTCGCCTTTGGACTTGCGTGGGAGCGAGATGATGTTGGGAACCCACCACGGACTTAGCATGACAGGCATTGGCATGTTTACAGGTGAATCTTCCATGGTTGATTCTGTCCTCTCCGGTGGGAGGTGACTTTGAATATTAGGACGTTTGTGTGCCTTACGTTACATATTGTTTCCGTCCGTTTCGTTTTATATGTCAGTTCTTCTGTTTAATGAAATTGTTTAAAGTTCTTTTTTCGTATTGATAAAATTATTGAATTTTCTAATAGACTCCTTATTAATACAGTATGTTTTTTTTGTGTTTGCTAATTAATAAACTGAAAGATAAAAGATGAAAGTGGGAAAACTATAAAACATTTGCACTGAAAATATAATGATACTTATAATGAAGTATATTTTAAAGTGTAAAACTAAATTTAAAATGAAACAAAGAGAGAACTTACCCACAAAAAACATGGTTATATACGCAGTGCCGTGCGAGGCAATTTGGGGGCATGAGACCAAATTTTATTACTCATTATCTTTTGTAAATATGTATATTTTCAAATTTGTATTTGTTTTTATAAATAAAATAGTACAAACACAATATATAGATAAAAGTGATTTTTTTTTGCTGCTAAATGGCATATTATATGTATACAGAATATAAGTTGATTTAATATTACATTTGAAATTATATGTTAAAATTCATTTGTATTGTATATTTACTCAAATGTTGGAGTATATTTTATGGTCATAAAAACATAAAATAATATTTAAATTATTTATAAGAATATTTAGATCATAAGGTTAATGTAACATGCAGTTCTATAAAGCTAAATTTAAAATATTAAAAGATACAAGCTTATTTATTAACTATGCTTAATAGGAGTTAGTACTACGCCAAGACTTTTAGAGGTTTTTAGACAGATCTTAGAATAATCATATTAAAATCATCTTAAATAGAATCATAGAAAAGTCTAAAATGTTTAAAACAAATTTGTTATATAAATATCTTTTTATTTACCTATAAACTGAAGCTAGAATAGAATTTATTTTTTGACAAAGAAAGCAAGAATAGAATTACATGAAAAGGAATATCAGTTGCTCAAAAAAAGGAAGTTGAAATCATGAGGGAAAGGTGATCAAACCTGTGGAGACTTAATTTTAAAATTATACTAGATTTTGACCCGCTATTTTTAAGTGCAAGATTATTTTTGTTAATAAAATAAGTAACATGTTTGTTAGTTCATAATAGAAATAAAAAATCTATTTGTTCAATCCATTTTTACTTGATAATTTTTTTGTATATCCGATGAAATAAATCAAAAAACAGAAATTATAAAAATGTCTGCATATTGATCATAGGTTTGCTTAGAAAAATTAACTTTATTTAAGTTGTTAACTATTAGTTTAAAGATAATTAGAAATTGTTAATTAGAATTTATGTGAAATGTTAGCTTTTTAAACGCATATATTTAGGAAATTTATGTAACATCAATTTAGAAAAAAATTATATTTAATTTAAAAATATATCAGATAAAAACTTATTCTAGTATAACCATCAATGGTTATAGTATCAAATATTTAAATTAAATAAGAAGTATATATTGCATACAAATTAGAATTATTATCATTTACAAATATATGAAAAGATTAGTTACCATAAATATAAATATAGAAAATATTCAGTTGTCTATTTTAAATAAATAATATTTATATTACTTTATATAGATTTTAGCAACTGGACGTTTGAGGGAAATGCCTCGTAGGCACGGCCCTCGTATGCTTTTCTTGTAGAAAAAGAGAAACGTCCAGATAAATCATTATCATCAATCAAAACGAACTTCACGTAGCTCTTAACAAGAGCAGCTTCGATTTCAGCCAAAAACATTATCTTCTCTGCCTCCAAGAGTCTATGAACCTCAGATTCTTACTCTTCGCATCATCAACCTTGTGCAGTTGTGCACAGCATCATTGCTCGCCTTCTTTAGAGCACGGACGCATAACGCTTCACTTTTCTCATTCTGTTCATAGCAACCAGGACAGTGCAATAAAATTTAAAATCTTAAACTTTTCTAAACATTTTATACTAAAACAATGTTTTGATACAACAGATTTGCACTAAAACAAAATGAGAACAAAGAGTAGAAGAAGATTTTACACCTTGTACTAAAAGTACAATACAAACAAGCAACATGTGAATTGGATAACTAAATAACCTCGTCTCCCCGTTACACTAGGATTTAAAACTGACCACCAAAAGAGAGGTGGAATCATCATGTTGGAACAGTGTAGTAAACAACATCATCATCTTGACTGAACATCACCACACTTGTAAACAGCACCACCACAAAAAAGGATACAACAAACATGAGTTTGGCATACCTCATGTTCTTCTTCTTCTTCTTACTACTCATTATCATCTGTGATTGAGGTGTTGTTTCTTCACTTAACATCACAGTTGATGATGATGAGATTGTTTCCATCGCTTGCTTCACAGGTGTTGGAGATGATTGCTTCCTGAGTTTAGTGTTCTGGCGAGATGGCATTGGACTCTGAATGTCAGAATGATCCAAGCCCATATCATCAGGATACTGAAGAGAACTGATTAGCTTCCTCGGAGTGCTATAGATGTTGAAATTTTCAGCATTCATGTTCCTTGAACAACAGTGTCTCTGTTGCATCATAAAAGAAAAGTCAGAAACATTATAAAGAAATTAGCAAAATCATAACAACAAAGATGGATCAAAGTTCCTCACCTGTGGACTAGTAGGAGTTGTGTTCTGCATCCTCCTGTTCCTCAAACTTCCCATTACAAAACCTTCAAACTCATTATCACAATGATCATAGGGGACAAGAGGTGAATCAGAGACAGTGGTGTCTCCAGAGAACAAACCATCCTTCAAAGAGATATCAACCACACCATTACTCCTCCACAGTTTCCTATTCACACTCCTCCCATCAAAGTTACAAGAGCTACGCGGCGAAGACTCAACCGGAGAATCATACCCACCACTAAAAGACCCTCCAAGAGTCTGTGACTCAGGTGACAAAGACTCATTATCATCATGAGAACGAGGAGAACACTTTCTTCCACAAAAATTCGAACCAGTCACAGAACGACAACCTTTCTTCTCCATCTTCCCCTCAAGCTCCCCAGCTATCCTCTTAGAAGTCACCATCGCTTCATAAGCAGCTCCTCTAACGTACGCCATCTGATCCGTCTGACACCTCTCCATCTCCTTAACAATCAACTCAACCTCAGAGTAGATACTCCTCGGATCCAAACACTTCATCAAAAAGTTAATCATCTGCACAGCGGACAACCTCTTCTGCGAGTTCCCTTCCTTCACACCGAACCCGAGTATCCTTACCCCCGTGTGTATCAACAGCCTCGCGTAAGCCTCAACGATCAAAGGATTACGCTTCGCAAGGGCCATCACCAAACCCATATGCAGATGCGTCTGGTTAGAGTTCGCGTCCAACGCAACGACGACGTTTTGGCAGACTTTATTCACCATCTCGTCAGAAGCAAACCTCCAGTTATCACAATCCACGAGAGCTTTGAGACAAAGCGCGGATCCTGAAGCTAAGCTCTCTTGTGAACACAAGAGAGAGTCAGAGAGAGGCTTACACAGAGAGTGTATAATCACACGTTTCTTGTTTTCTTCTTGTTCCGTAGGGTCGATACCGTACCTAGCGATGGCGGGGACCACTTTGGAGCAAGCTTGCTGGAGAGGGAAGGATCCAGCGCTGGAAGCTAAGGTCTTGACGATGGTGGACATGATGGTGTCGATCTGGGGGACGATGTTGGGTCCGTGGACGCGAGCGAGGATCTCGTAGAGGGAGATTGTGTATTCGCCGGAGAGAGAGTTGGTCTCTTTGGTCTCGGAGACTTGGGCTAGGAAGCTCGGGATGGCTTTTGAGTCGAGGTCTTTGACGTAGGACTTGAGAGCTTTCATGGCGGTTTTGCGGCTCTCTGTGTCTTTGTCGAGGTTTGCTAGCTCTTGTCGGAGAATCGGGTTGAGATTTAAACCCATTGCTCTAAACAGAGACAAAAGTCAAACACTTTAGCAAAACCCATGTTTCAGATCTGTTAAAGTCATAAACTTTAGATGCATTGTTCAAATCTAGAACTCTGTAAAATGCAAAGGTGTGAACTTTCCGACAGAAACTGAAAAACCAGACAGCTAAGTTCGAATTCAGACAGGTTCTAGAAAAGACAGAAGCGAGAATGTCGGAGAAACAGATCTGTACCTTGTTGGCTTTGTACTGGAGACAAGAGAAACAGATCTCTGTATTAGCTGCTTGCTTCTACCTGGAACTAAGCTTTCTTGAGAGAGATCTTGTTTGGAAGAAAACTCTCAAGGGAGAAGAAACCAATGTAAGAAGAAGAAGAGAAGCTGAAGCTCTGAGAGATGTTTATGAAAGAAAAATCCCGCACATTTTCAAATGTATTGAGACAAGTGTTGGTCTTTAGCGGATTTAGGGTTTTTGTTTCTTTTCTTTTTGTCTTGTTAAGGTCTCACTTCGATTCATTTGTCGCCGTCTGTATGCTTTTTAGTTGTTTTATTTTTTTTTCTCGCGTTCCGACAAATAAAATAGTAGATCACTAGGATGAGACCCGCGCCCTGCGCGGGATGAGTTTTAATTTTTAAATTTTATAATATTACATATATATTGGATAATATTGAGAGAGATCTTGTTTGGAAGAAAACTCTCAAGGGAGAAGAAACCAATGTAAGAAGAAGAAGAGAAGCTGAAGCTCTGAGAGATGTTTATGAAAGAAAAATCCCGCACATTTTCAAATGTATTGAGACAAGTGTTGGTCTTTAGCGGATTTAGGGTTTTTGTTTCTTTTCTTTTTGTCTTGTTAAGGTCTCACTTCGATTCATTTGTCGCCGTCTGTATGCTTTTTAGTTGTTTTATTTTTTTTTCTCGCGTTCCGACAAATAAAATAGTAGATCATGTGTTGTAGTAGATTAGATTTAAATTCAAATTTCTCTCTAAATTCAAAATCTCACCGCTCTTTCATTAGATGCAGTGGGTCCCATTTCAGTGGACGAAACTACCCCTTTTTCGATCTATTATTTATCTACAACATTTTCAAAATATTTATTTTTGTCTTCATTTAACATTTTCAAAAATATTCTAGGTGGGAGACCGTGTCCATCACATATTAACGTCTACATTAAAATATGTTTTAGATTTATTTTAATTCTGTCAATTAAGTTATTAATTTCTTAGATTTTTTATATAATAATCTCATTTTCCCTTACTATTGGAGATTATGAAAAGTTGAAAACTTATGATATTCAAGCTAGTTAATAATTGTGATGAATATTTTTAGGGAGGTAAATGTGTTTATGATTAAGATCTTCTCCTAGTAGCATAAAAAAGGAGAGGTAAGATTTGATTAACGGAGAACAAATTTCAATTCTTTCCGATTATCAATGATTTTGGAGAAATTTTGGAATAGGTAGAGTTTCATATCATATTCAGACCCGTTAATTGTGGTGTATATCCTTAGTACATTAAATGTAATTATGAGAATGATTTCTCCTTTGTAGTATAAAAGAAGTTACAACAAGTGATTGATGGAGAAGAGCTTATTTCTCAATTCTCTCTAATATCTATACTTTAGAATATAACTCTATCTATGCTTTAAAACCAAGTAATGGAATTTGAGGGTCATACGTAAAAAAAGTAGCACAGAACCAACAAAAAAATGTATTTCTTTTGTTTTGAAATCTCTTATTGGGTGAGTTAATCGATGAAATTGTTTAACAAGTTGTTGGTTCCAATGAGCTCATCACTCATGGAGCACACACAATTGGCATGTCGATTACTCGCAGCTCAGGTGTTTTCAAAAGAAAGTCCAGTAACGCCTAGGCTTTCTTATCCCTTTATCTTATTTCCTTCCCCAGCCATTGTATCTTTCCTCCCTCCCTATATCCCAATGCCGAAAGTACACAGTATCAGATTATATCAGTAAATCCAGAAGCTGAGGATCAAACTATGTATACGATGATCGACCACGGTTCGAAGATTCTACCTGATTGAATCAAGTGATAGAGCTAACGAAGAGAAGATGATCTCCCTCTCAGGAATTTCGATATAAATTGAATTTATCCTTCTTCAACCTCTCCCGCTAAGATCCTCTGTTACCAACAATTTATCATTTAAATATTAACATTTTTATATTTTAGATATGGAGATGAATTTTTTTACTCTTATTTTTTTAATATCGTTATGAAACAAAGTAACAATTTGTAAATACTACTTTTAATATGTTGTTGTTGTCAATACAAACTTTTCTTAAGGTAACTAACTATATAAAACACAAAGTAAAAAAAACGATAAAATTTTCAAACTATAAATAAAAGAATAATGTGAAAACTAAAGATTTACAAAAACATTGCTTCTTTTTTTGTCAACACAAAAACATTACTTACAAAACTTTTTCATCTTAAATTTCCACTGTCTACTACTAGAGGTTCACTATTCTAGTATTCTTTTTCTTTTAATATGTTGTTGTTGTCAATACAACTTTTCTTAAGGTAACTAACTATATAAAACACATAGTAAAAAAAAACGATAAAATTTTCAAACTAGAAATAAAAGATTAATGTGAAGACTAAAGCTTTACAAAAACATTACTTTTTTTTTTGTCAACACAGAAACATTACTTACAAAACGTTTTCATCTTAAATTTTCACTGTCTACTACTAGAGGTTCACTATTCTAGTATTCTTTTTCCCTGGGCTTTCATAATTGTTATTTCTCTTTCGCGATGGATTCACCCACTGCACTCTTTAGAGGATGCAATTATCATGTGGGCTTCTGGTCAGCAGTTGGGGTTATCAACCTATATAACAGGTTCTTCTCCTTCTTCTACTTCAAGGAGCCCAAATGCCATCATGCTGTTGTTAACTTCTTCCGATGGATCCCTCAAAACAATTATTAAACTCTCAGGGTTAGTGTCTGATATGGGTTTCTTTAATAAATGTTTTAACATGCAACATTTAACTATATATGCAATCAAAGTAATTTTGAGAAAACAATTTTTAAGAGTAATTTTGATATTGTGAATGATCAATTTAGAAATTAAACTAAATGAATACAATCCGTGAAGACAAAAACAATCATACGATCTCTTACGTCCAATTGATAAATCAACTGAATGGCCATATTGATCGAATAGTTTTCACATCATGCATCTTAAAGTTTTCATAATTAATCAAAACAATATACCAAAATTTCTCTTAAAAAAAGTTTGAAATCTTTTTAATTTTTATGGTTATTCAAAAAAGAAAAAGAGAAAGATGATAATAGAAATGTTTATTTTGAGAAAACAATTTTTAAAAGTAATTTTGATATTGTGAGTGATCAATTTAGAAATTAAACTAAATGAATACAATCCGTGAAGACAAAAACAATCATACAATCACTTACGTCCAATTGATAAATCAACTGAATGGCCATATGTATCGAATAGTTTTCACATCATGCATCTTATAGTTTTCATAATTAATCAAAACAATGTACCAAAATTTCTCTTAAAAAAAGTTTGAAATCTTTTTAATTTTAAAATTTTATGTTTATTCAAAAAAAAATAAAAGAGAGATAATAATAGAAAAAGAATATACCTGCCTTCAAGTGCTTAAGATGGGATTTAGACTCTGATCTGAAGAGAGCGCAGCGCGCAAGTCATTTGTTTTGGTAATGAGCCGAGGCGTGAGAAGGAAGCTTCCCATCGTATATATGAGCGGCGACACTTTCAATACTTCCTTCAAGGTCTTACTTCACAGTCTATGAGCGACATCTGAAAGTACACCATCGTTTCTTGAGAAAGAGAGAGAGAGACAGAACAAGATCAAGAAGGAAGAGTGGTGGTAAGAGAGGAAACTGACATTGTTTGTTTATATAGACAGATGGTGTCGGGTTTTAGTGAAAGTTACCGTTGGTGTTTCTTTATTTTTTTCCAGTTTTTTTAAATTTATCATCCACCGGTAAAAAAATGAAGAAAATGTTACCGTTAGTTCTTTTGGTCCCGAGGAAACAGAGACCTTTCAACGTTTCACCTCGGCAAAGGGGTTAATTTATTGGTGACATGTTTTTAATATTCTGATGACTTGAGATTTGACAGATTGATTATGCAATTTCAAAATAGCAAATACTAATAATAATTAACCAAAAGGTCCGAAATTGAGCCTGTAAAAGGCCCATTAAGAAATTATAAATGGGCCGGATACGACGATGATTACGTGTCACACTATCCAAATCGGCTAAAAAAGTGCGTGCCCTGACGGAGAGAGAGAGAGAGGGGCGATGGAAGAAGAGGAGCACGAGGTAATTAATCTTGGGATCTAGGACATGGAGACAAGAGTTTGAGAGGGTGGAGACAACCTTTTCTCTGAACTAATTAAAGCCTTACAGATGGAGAAATGGAGACAAGAGTTTGAGAGGGTGGAAGAAGATGGAGATGACCAAGGATTTGAAAGAAACAGCAAAATGTCAAATATTTTATAAAATAAGACAAGTTACAAAGGCAAAACTCATCCCATGGGATCAACAAATGTTTCTAAATAAAGTATAAGAAATGGAACAATCTTTGGAGCTTTTAAGTATAAGAAATGGAACAATCTTTGGAGCTTTTATCTTTTACTTGACTTTGCTTTGGCGTCTACTAGTTTTCTTATTGAGTCTTGGTTTCTGATGGTTTCGAGGGTGTTCATCATCTACTTCCTCATTTGGATTTACTTCTTCAAACTTCACGGGTTTGATTATGACTCCAGTCTTCTTCACAACCTGTGCACAAGAGGTCAAATCGCCACAAGGTCAAAAAGAAGTGCAACAGAGGTACTAATGAGAGCTTGTCAAAGTAATGAAGAACGAACCTCTGGACGGTTTAGATCTCCAACAACAGTAGAGGGATTAAACTCGGGTCCTATAGGCATACGCATACTATGTTCGAAAACTTCCTTTGATGTAAAAGGGAAAGGTGGAGTCGTAGTATGAAGTTTCTCAGCCTGTCAAAAACATTTAACATGAGTATTAATCAAATCAGATGGTTATGGCCAGCTGAGTGAGAGACACTACTGACCTTTTTATCAACCTTCTCTGATATGATAACATGTTTAAGACGAAAGTCTTTCCTTGTTTTGAGAGCTTCCTCTCTCTTTCTCTGAGCATCTTCTTCTTTCCTTGTTGTTTTGATCTGATGATAACCTCTCTTATTGGTAGGCCATGGTTGTCCCCAACCAGGAAGCAGAACCGGCTTTTCCGGTTCAGGAACTTCCTGATTTAGAACCTCTTGCTTCTCCTTCTCAAACTCACCTACCACATCATCACCAGCAAAAGCACGGTTTATAAGCTCTGCTTGACTAGGAACTTCAAAGATCCCGTCCACCATTTGCTCTGCTTCACTCTCTGAATCTTCACTTTCTTCATCTCCTGAGATGAGAATGGTTCCATTGTTTCTTCTAGAAGGTGAGGCAACATCTCTTACATCCTCTAAGTCATTATCGTCTATGTCACTATCACTGTTGTTGTCATAGAAGTTATCTGAATCCTTTTTAGACTCTTTTGGAGCTTCGGTTGCACCAAACACTCTTCTACCACTAACACTAATTGTTTTTTTAGGCTTTACTGCTCCACCAGAGTTCTCCCACTCTTCATACTCCTCTACTGCACGGTTTGCTTCTTCATTAGCTTCCTCATTTTTCTTTTTCATAGCACGGACCTAACCAAACATAAAGGATAAGATAAGACACCACATGAATGCACCAAAGAATCAAAAAAACTGTTTTGGAGAAAGCAAAGCAAATGTTACCATGAAAGGTAATGACATAAGACCAGAGTTGCACACTTCATCATCTTCCAAAGCTCTCAGCGTCTTCTCCTTTGCTTTTGCTACCAATTTATAAGGAGTCTCCTGATCCGAACCATCACTCAACTCTTCTTCATCACTGCTACTTCCATCTCTCAAGGAGTTCATCTTTCTCGACAAAACAGCATTTATCTGAAGTTGCTCAGTGATAGCTTCCCCAGTTCCATTGTATTTCACATTCAGTCCACGTCTTACCATTCGTTTGGCCCATTTTCCTCTGTTCTTGTGCTTAAACGTCATACGTTCCTCTGCACGTCTAGCCTCCTGCTTCATAGCCTCTTCTTTAGCCATCTCTGGGTCCATTAATGCTCCCAGCACCGAGTTCCTCAGGTCTTTGTTTTTGAGGCGGTGATAAAGTTTGGACTTAATCTTCTTGATCTGTTTACTCTTTCGCTCATGGTTAAAGAGAAGGCTCCGCATCTTGGCAATGTGGTTATAGTCCTTTATGTGGTCTTCCATAGAAACCTGCATCATTCAAAACAATTACATCAGAAGTTCAACATTAACTATGTTCCATGGAATTAGAGCTTGAAAATTTTGAATTGCGGGTGCGAGTCGATATTTTAAGCAAGGCGGGGGCGGATCAGCCGAGTTTGCAGATACCTACTAATCCGCAAAAAAAGAAATTTTTTAAAAAAATTTAAAATATTTTTCGTAAAAATATATAAAATATCATAAATATTTAAATAATTTTAATTATAAATAATTATCATATATTTAAAATAATTATTTTTAATACAATTAATATTAACCACGGGGTTTGGTGAATTGTCACGGGTTTTAGCGAGACGGGTGCGGATATAAATTTTTTTGCTTGGGGGTTATGCACGTCCGGGTAGAGTTGACCCGCGAACCAAACACTACATGGAATGAAGTAGATAACAGAACTTGCCTGGTTCAATTCAAGAAGCCGAGCACCATCTTCTCTATGAGCCTCTGAGACCTCATTATCATTAAGCACAGAAGCCATCCTCATCTCAAACTCAGTCCTCGGTTGAAACTCCGATGCTATTGCGCCGACCGTAGACTTTCCAAGATTGACGACTTCTTGGTTAAAGTAAACAGTCGGGGCCTCCCTGTTCCTTTTCACCAGATGCACCCACTTGCTAAACTCCTCATCAACTAGTCCTCTCGCCGCTTTACGTTCCAGTCTTTCACGGTCTGGCTTCGGCAGAGGAGGGTGAACAAGGGACTTGTAAGTATCCTTCCTCATCCGGGAGATTTGTTTGCTTGTCTTGTGATACTCTTCAAGAGGCGCCAAGAAGTCTTCCTCGGTGAGGATGTTTTTACCCGAGAGAACGTCACGTGTGGGATTGAATTCACCTTCTGGATAAGGTTCAGTGAAGAGCAGAGGTTTGCTCTTATTCTCACCTGAGAAAAAAAAGATAAAGAGTATCAAGGTGGGTTACATATAGAGCTTACAAATGCAATGAAGAAGAAAGTCTCTCAGTCTTTACTATTAAAAGCTGCACTTGGCATCCCAGTGAGTACTTGCAACATCCGTGCGTGTCTATCATCATCACCATCATACTCACTGTTCACACCATCTTCATCATCCTCTGACTCCACGTCTTCATCCTTTATTGGGGATAAAGACAATGAACCAGTGAGCCATATACCAGGGAAAACAATTGCTACAAGGAAAACCTAAAACGCTAAAACAACGCTAAAAGCTTAACATTAAAACGCTAAAGCTAAAACATTAAACACTTAAACAACGCTAAAAGCTTAAACACTAAACGCTAAAACACTAAAACATCAGTAAAACAACACTAAAAGCTAAAACATTAAACACTAAAACAAGCTAAAAGCTAAAATGCTAAAACACTAAAAACCATAAAACACTAACACAAGGCTAAAATCTAAAGCCTAAAGACTAAACCTAAATGCTAAAATGCTTAAACACTAAACTCTAAACTCTAAATCATACAGTGATTGCGGCAAACATGGGTTAACGAACCTCAAAATCATCTGGAAGTTTGAATTCGTAGTTATCGATGCGATCATAGCGGTTGTTTTTTCTTGATTCCTCTTCAGGGATGCCTTCTTCGTACTCGTACAAATCAACGTCGGAATCGATCTCATTGTCATCGGAGTTCAAAGGACGTTTATGAGTGGCGATCATCTTGAGTATTGAGTTGGGCAAGTGAGGACCTTTCCTCTTCTTTGACTTAGCTAGGGTTTTGGAGCTCCATGATGATTTCCTCTTTAGTGATCCCATGACTGTCTTGATTCAACTCGAGAGAGGGGCGCTCGTAGGGTTTATATACTTTTACTACACGGTCTGAATGGTTTTAGTTTTCTTGTCTGGTTTCTTATTACGTAAAGCCCAATAGGCTTTTAGGAGGCTTGTAAGAAGCCCATACATTAAAATCAGATAACATTGACACGTTCCCCACGTTCTCACATGTTTTACTGGAAACCTAATGAGTGGTTCAGACTTCAGAGTGTCACTCCAATATTTTCAGATTTCCTAATTAAATTATTAACAACATGCATTTTTTATATTTTATCTAACATCATATGTATATAATAAAAATGGGATGGTTCCAATCTAGTTTTCAAAATTGGTTATATAATAAATGTGATCTCGTACATTTCTCTAACCAAATTTAGATGATAGCTAATTATCAGGTGAGCCATGCAAAAGAAGAGAACATGCAAAAGACCCAAAGCATCGCAATTGTATAGTGGTGTTAGATAGAATGAAAATGACATATCCTTAGTCCATATACCAATCGCCTAACATAAACTGCATGTCATAATCATCCCCAAACTTCACTATGATTTTGCTCATTTTGTATTGTAATGTCCTTCCCGCTTATAAAATACTAGTCTCTTTACAGACATTTTTGACAAACTAATTTTATAAAGCTGTATAAAATTTTGGCAAACTTTATAAAACAGATTATTAAAATATAATGAAGTGAATTATTACTTTATGAGGTCATATAAAAAGTTAAAAATTATAAACAGTATCGACAAGGATAGGAATTGAAAAAAAGTATAGGAACTGAATTGGAGATTCTAAATGTCTGAAACTCTTATAGTTTCAAGACATTTTATTTTAATCATGTTCACACGTTCAAAACCAAACCTAAATAAAGATATTTTATTAAGCAAACAGTCTAATTTTGACTTAATGAGAAAAAAAAAAAGCAAAGCTAATTATGGTCAAAGGCCATAGTTACTTTCATTTTCACCTCTCCATCGGCTCCTTCCTTCCTTCTATATAAACCTTACTCTCCTCTTCCTCATTTCACATCCCTCAAAACCATTTCGAAATCAAATCTAGTTTGAGAGAGAGACACACAGACGACACCAAGCTTCTTTCAATCTCCTCGCCGCAGATCAAACTCTCCTATTCCTCGGATAAACCTCTCCTTCTGCGGCGGCGATATAAAAAGAACAAAACCTCCCAAACAACAAGAAAAGTTTCAACCTTTTATTGTCTGTTCCATCTCTCTCTCTTTCACATATTTCGATAAACATGGCTCGTTCCCTCTCTAGCGTTAAGTTCGTATCCGCTTTCGTCTCTCAAGAACTCTCCAATGCAATCTTCCGGTATGTTCTGTTTTTCCTCTGTTTTTATACTTAAAGACTCTGTTTTAAAACGGTGTCGTTCTGCTTTTCTTTTGGTTTAACATAAGGTTTTGCTTATGTTGTGCTCTGTTTTAGTCTGTTACTAAACGGTGTCGTTTGTGTTTTTCTTTTGTTCAACAGACGTGGTTTTGCTGCCACGACGGCGCAACCGAGCGGTGGAAAAGGTGGAGCCGTTGTTTCGGCGGTGATGAAGAAGGGAATGGAAGAATCGAACCAGAAGCTTTCTGCTTGGATTCCAGACCCCAAAACCGGCTATTACAGACCGGAAACCGGTTCCAACGAGATTGATCCAGCTGAGCTACGAGCAGCTCTCTTGAACAAAAAGCAGTGATTGATTAATTGAGTAAAGAAGTCTGCTTCTTCTTTTTTTTTGATTAATTATTGTAATGTTAATTTAATGTCTTGAGACGAGATCAGGGGAAGAGGGTTATGATCTTGTGCGGTGAACCCTGTTTTACGTGCGATTCTGTAATAAACCAATAGAGAAACCTTCTTGGTTGCTCTATTTTGTAACAAAAAGGATCGTTGGATATGATGTATAATGTATTATCCATTAATATAGTTTTCTAAAATCACTTATTTACTACTAGCAATCTTTTATTTTATAACTTAGCATAACTACTACTGATAAGTGTAAGACTACTTATTCTTTTGGAAAGGTATCTAAACTGGATATCAATAATTATAATGTAAGCATACCATACAATAGTCTAATAATTAGATCATATCTATGTTTGGTAAGCATATAAATCAGTGTTTACAATAGTTTGCAATAAGACATTTGTCTCTTAGCTTCATTTTGGTTAAACTGAGTTTTTTAATGACTAAGCATCAATGATCAAACTCTGAAAATCAGTATGTGAAGCTCAAATTACCACAACTATTCAAATACTACTAATACACATATTATCTAAACTATTAAAACAGGAGTACAAATTAGAAATAGCACTGTTTTTTCCTAAAGAATTACCATCCTATACCATTGGAAATAACTTTAAAATAAACCTCATAATTCCTTAAAAATCGCCAATCAATTAATTATGCATTTAGTAATTTGTTTCCATATTCTGCGCCACATATTTCAACAATAACTAATATATTGATTATCATATATTTTCAAATATTCGATTTAGTTTAAAAATTGAAGGCAGCGGGATATTTTCACTGAATAATTCATTGGCTTGGGAAGTCAAACCCTATGACATCGATCGAGGATGTTGATTCTTACTGCAAGAGTCCTATCAGCAAAGGCCTTGTATGTGTGGCTAATATCAAGTTCTCTCTGCCCTACATGCCAAAATCTTTCTCTCATATGCTCTGGATTATCTCCCACACAACCTAAACAAGACCATGCCTGAATTTGCGAGAGTTGCTTCAGATGGTGTAGTTCTTTTTGCAGGTATCTATCTTAAAACTTTGAGAGTAATAAAAAAATTCATTCAACTTTTTGATTCCTAACTTTTGAGCTTGGACTGTTTCTAGGTCTCCTGGTCAATCAAAAGAGTAAAGTTGCTGAATTTTCTAAATTCGGGCGTCCCGTAAGTTTACTACACCATGTTCTCGATTAGTTTATAAGTGGCATTAGCATTGTAGACTTAGTAGTTTATGTAGTTAGCCGTTTATATTGAACACATGATTAAAGGACAGTTATTACTTTTTCTTATTGCAGGCTAAAATGTGTAGCACATCATGGTGGGACCGATTCTATAACCAGATAAGCTTAGAAGAAAGACGCACCAAGCAAGAAGTTTGAACAAGCCTGCCAAGTCTTTCACCTCAAGCCATTGCATTAGTCAGCCACCACTAATCCAAACTAAAGCATATTCACACGTAAGGAATTAAATAGATAATTGTTATTCTCCTTTGTATTTTGCAACAAAGTCTTTGTCCTTTGTATCTATGAACACCATTTTTCATATTGAATTTAAATCATTAGAATCACCAGTAATTACCCCCATGAGGCCATGAACACTTGCCATCTTTAAATCAATGGAACCTAAGGTTATTCCTTACTCTGATCTCTCTACCCGTAACTGCATACATAAACTTGATCGCATTGTGACAATAAACCCAAGAGCCACCGCTAGCCTCTCGATGTGATGTCCACCACCCAAAAATTGAAATTTCCTCTGTCCTATAAGGCTATAACATCAAGGATATATATCTTATTAAAGTAGAAGTAATTAAAACTTTTGTTTGGCAACATATACGGTAGAACCTCTATAAATTAATATTGTTGGGACTTTGAAATTTTATTAATTTATAGATATATTAATTTACAAAAGTTTCCTTATTTAGATTTTTTTATTTTAAGATATATTTATTCTATGATAAGAAAAATATTTGATTTTAGTGTATATACATTAATTGTTATTTTTTGAAATTTGAATTTATATTAATTTTATTATATTATTTGGTTTATATAATATATATTGCATAGAACTTAAATGTGATTTTAGATATAATATTACTAAATCTCTTCAAAAAAATATTAAGTTTTAAGAAAAATATAAAAATAATTCTAATGTGAATATAAAAAAACATATAATAATGAGTTCTTACTTATATAAAATGTGTATACGTATAAATTTTTAATTTATAGTTTTAATGGGACCATATATTTACATAGAATTTTCTAAAAAAAAATTATCTTATTATATTATCGATTTGTGTCAAATTTTAAACCGATCCAAGTTGGGACCTATAAAATTTATTAATTTATAGAGATTATTAATTTATAGAGGTTCTACTGTATAATAGTTAAAAAAATAATGATGTTTGGAAACATGAATAGGAGTAAGTTAGGAAACAAATAATGAGCTTGTGCTACTAAAATAATTGGAAGTCCATTACATTATATTAAAAAGTAATGAGCTTATGTTACTTGATGAAAGGAGTTTATCATAAATTAATTCAAATGTATAATGTGGTTTTTAAAACAAATTTAAAGATTATAGACTTCAATATATAGAGCATTTACCGAAAACTCAATATCTTCGTCATGGTTAACATATAGATTTTTAGAAAAATTCAACAAATTGGACAATACTGTTTTAATACATAGTTGAATCATGTAATAACATAGGATGAAGTTCATTGAGGTTTGGAACCTTTGTTGTCTCCGTTTCTCTAGGGAATAACAATTTTATAGTGGTTAGTCTAATGATTTAGGGAGTATTTGCAGTTTTGCTAAATTAATCGATAAAAAAGTAGAATGATGTCCATGTACCATGAAAAAGAGTTTATAATACATTAATACAAATGTATAAAGTTGTTTTAAATTTTAAAACAAATTTATTGATTATAGGCTTCATATATAGAGCATTTACCAAAAACTCACTATTTTCGTAAGGGGTACACATAGATTTTGAGAAAAATTCAAAAAATTTGACAATACTGTTTTAATACATATTTGAATCATGTAATAAAATATGATGAAGTTCAAAGAGGTTTGGAATCTTTGTTGTCTCTGTTTCTCCAGGGAATAGCAATTTTATGGTGGTTAGTCCAATGATTTAGGGAGTATTTGCAGTTTTGCAAAATTAATTGATAAAAAATTAGAACGATGTTCATGTACCATGAAAAAGAGTTTATCATAAATTAATACAAATGTATAATGTGGTTATAAATTTTAAAACGAATTAAAAGATTATAGGCTTCATATATAGAGCATTTACCAAAAACTCACTATTTTCGTAGGGGGTACACATAGATTTTGAGAAAAATTCAAAAAATTTGAGAATACTGTTTTAATATATAGTTGAATCATGTAATAACATAGGATGAAGTTCAAAGAGGTTTGGAACATTTGTTGTCTCCATTTCTCTATGGAATAGCAATTTTATAGTGGTTAGTCCAATGATTTAGGGAGTATTTGCAGTTTTGCTAAATTAATTGATAAAAAAATTAGAACGATTTCCATGTACCATGAAAGGAGTTTATCATACATTAATACAAATGTATAATGTGGTTTTAAATTTTAAAACAAATTTAAAGAGTATAGGCTTCAATATATAGAGCATTTACCGAAAACTCACTATTTTCGTAAGGGGGTACACACAGATTTTGAGAAAAATTCAAAAAATTTGACAATACTGTTTTGTACATAGTTTTAATCATGTAATAACATATGATGAAGTTCAAAGAGGTTTGGAACCTTTGTTTTCTCCGTTTCTCTAGGGAATAGCAATTTTATAGTGGTTAGTCCAATGATTTAGGGAGTATTTGCAGTTTTGCTAAATTAATGGATAAAAAATTAGAACGATGTCCATGTACCATGAAAAGGAGATTATCATACATTAATACAAATGTATAATGTGGTTTTAAATTTTAAAACAAATTTAAAGATTACAGGCTTCAATATATAGAGCATTTACCGAAAACTCAATATTTCCGTATGGGTTAACACATAGATTTTGAATAAAATTTAAAAAATATGATAATTCTGTTTTAATACAAAGTTGAATCATGTAATAACATAGGATGAAGTTCAAAGAGGTTTGGAACCTTTGTTGTCTCCGTTTCTCTAGGGAATAACAATTTTATAGTGGTTAGTCTAATGATTTAGGGAGTATTTGCAGTTTTGCTAAATTAATGGATAAAAAATTAGAACGATGTCCATGTACCATGAAAAGAAGATTATCATACATTAATACAAATGTATATTGTGGTTTTAAATTTTAAAACAAATTTAAAGATTATAGGCTTCAATATATAAGGCATTTACCGAAAACTCAATATTTCCGTAGGGGTTACACATAGATTTTGAGAAAAATTCAAAACATATGACAATTCTGTTTTAATACATAGTTGAATCATGTAATAACATAGGATGAAGTTCAAAGAGGTTTGGAACCTTTGTTGTCTCCGTTTCTCTATGGAATAGCAATTTTATAGTGGTTAGTCCAATGATTTAGGGAGTATTTAAAGTTTTGCTAAATTAATGGATAAAAAATTAGAACGATTTTCATGTATCAAGAAAATAAGTTTATCATACATTAATACAAAGGTATAATGTGGTTTTAAATTTTAAAACAAATTTAAAGATTATAGGCTTCATATATAGAGCATTTACCGAAAACTCACTATTTTCGTAAGGGGTACACATAGATTTTGAGAAAAATTCAAAAAATTTTACAATACTGTTTTAATGCATAGTTGAATCATGTAATAACAAATGATGAATTTCAAAGAGGTTTGGAACCTTTGTTGTCTCCGTTTCTCTAGGGAATATCAATTTTATAGTGGTTAGTCTAATGATTTAGGGAGTATTTGCAGTTTTGCTAAATTAATGGATATAAAATTAGAACGATGTTCATGTACCATGAAAATAAGTTTATCATACATTAATACAAAGGTATAATGTGGTTTTAAATTTTAAAACAAATTTAAAGATTATAGGCTTCATATATAGAGCATTTACAGAAAACTAACTATTTTTGTAGGGGGGTACACATAGATTTTGAGAAAAATTCAAAAAATTTGAAAATACTGTTTTAATACATATATGAATCTTGGAATAACATATGATGAAGTTCAAAGAGGTTTGTAACCTTTGTTGTCTCCGTTTCTCTAGGGAATAGCAATTTTATAGTGGTTAGTCCAATGATTTAGGCAGTATTTGCAGTTTTGTTACATTAATGGATAAAAAATTAGAACGATGTCCATGTGCCATGAAAAGAAGTTTATCATACAATAATACAAAGGTATAATATGGTTTTAAACTGTAAAACAAATTTAAAGACTATAGGCTTAATTTATAGAGCATTTACCGAAAACACACTATTTTCGTAGGGGTACACATAGATTTTGAGAAAAATTCATAAAATTTGAGAATACTGTTTTAATACATATATGAATCATTTAATAACATATGAGGAATTTCAAAGAGGTTTGGAACCTTTGTTGTCTCCGTTTCTCTAGGGAATAGCAATTTTATAGTGTTTAGTCCAATGATTTAGGGGGTATTTGCAGTTTTGCTAAATTAATGGATAAAAAATTAGAACGATGTCCATGTTCCATGAAAAGGAGTTTATCATAAATTAATACAAATGTATAATGTGGTTATAAATTTTAAAACGAATTAAAAGATTATAGGCTTCATATATTGAGCATTTATCGAAAACTCACTATTTTCGTAGGGGGGTACACATAGATTTTGAGAAAAATTCAAAAAATTTGAAAATACTGTTTTAATACATATTTGAATCAAGTAATAAAATATGATGAAGTTCAAAGAGGTTTGGAACCTTTGTTGTCTCCGTTTCTCTAGGGAATAGCAATTTTATAGTGGTTAGTCTAATGATTTAGGGAGTATTTGCAGTTTTGCTAAATTAATGGATAAAAAATTAGAACGATGTCCATGTACCATGAAAAGGAGTTTATCATAAATTAATACAAATGTATAATGTGGTTATACATTTTAAAACGAATTAAAAGATTATAGGCTTCATATATAGATCATTTACCGAAAACTCACTATTTTCGTAGGGGGGGGGGTAGACATAGATTTTGATAAAAATTCAAAAAATTTGACAATACTGTTTTAATGCATAGTTGAATCATTTAATAAAATATTAGGAATTTCAAAGAGGTTTGGAATCTTTGTTGTCTCCGTTTCTCTAGGGAATAGCAATTTTATAGTGGTTGATCCAATGATTTAGGGGGTATTTGCAGTTTTGCTAAATTAATGGATAAAAAATTAGAACGATGTCCATGTACCATGAAAACGAGTTTATCATAAATTAATACAAATGTAAAATGTGGTTATAAATTTTAAAACGAATTAAAAGAATATAGGCTTCATATATAGAGCATTTAACGAAAACTCACTATTTTCGTGGGGGTGTACACATAGATTTTGAGAAAAATTCAAAAATTTGAGAATACTGTTTTAATACATATTTGAATCATGTAATAAAATATGATGAAGTTCAAAGAGGTTTGGAACCTTTGTTGTCTCCGTTTCTCTAGGGAATAGCAATTTTATAGTGGTTAGTCTAATGATTTAGGGAGTATTTGCAGTTTTGCTAAATTAATGGATAAAAAATTAGAACGATGTCCATGTACCATGAAATGGAGTTTATCATAAATTAATACAAATGTATAATGTGGTTATAAATTTTAAAACGAATTAAAAGATTATAGGCTTCATATATAGATCATTTACCGAAAACTCACTATTTTCGTGGGGGGGGGGGGGTACACATAGATTTTGAAAAAAATTCAAAAAATTTGACAATACTGTTTTAATGCATTGTTGAATCATTTAATAACATATGAGGAATTTCAAAGAGGTTTGGAACCTTTGTTGTCTCCGTTTCTCTAGGGAATGGCAATTTTATAGTGGTTAGTCCAATGATTTAGGGGGTATTTGCAGTTTTGCTAAATTAATGGATAAAAAATTAGAAAGATGTCCATGTTCCATGAAAAGGAGTTTATCATAAATTAATACAAATGTATAATGTGGTTATAAATTTTAAAACGAATTAAAAGATTATAGGCTTCATATATAAAGCATTTACCGAAAACTCACTATTTTCGTAGGGGGGTACACATAGATTTTGAGAAAAATTCAAAAAATTTGAAAATACTGTTTTAATACATATTTGAATCATGTAATAAAATATGATGAAGTTCAAAGAGGTTTGGAACCTTTGTTGTCTCCGTTTCTCTAGGGAATAACAATTTTATAGTGGTTAGTCTAATGATTTAGGGAGTATTTGCAGTTTTGCTAAATTAATGGATAAAAAATTAGAACGATGTCCATGTACCATGAAAAAGAGTTTATCATAAATTAATACAAATGTATAATGTGGTTATAAATTTAAAACGAATTAAAAGATTATAGGCTTCATATATAGATCATTTACCAAAAACTCACTATTTTCGTAGGGGGGTACACATAGATTTTGAGAAAAATTCAAAACATTTGACAATACTGTTTTAATGCATAGTTGAATCATTTAATAAAATATGAGGAATTTCAAAGAGGTTTGGAACCTTTTTTGTCTCCGTTTCTCTAGGGAATAGCAATTTTATAGTGGTTAGTCCAATGATTTAGGGGGTATTTGCAGTTTTGCTAAATTAATGGATAAAAAATTAGAACGATGTCCATGTTCCATGAAAAGGAGTTTATCATAAATTAATACAAATGTATAATGTGGTTATAAATTTTAAAACGAATTAAAAGATTATAGGCTTCATATATAGAGCATTTACCGAAAACTCACTATTTTCGTAGGGGGGGTACACATAGATTTTGAGAAAAATTTAAAAAATTTGAGAATACTGTTTTAATACATATTTGAATCATGTAATAAAATATGATGAAGTTCAAAGAGGTTTGGAACCTTTGTTGTCTCCGTTTCTCTAGGGAATAGCAATTTTATAGTGGTTAGTCTAATGATTTAGGGAGTATTTGCAGTTTTGCTAAATTAATGGATAAAAAATTAGAACGATGTCCATGTACCATGAAAAGGAGTTTATCATAAATTAATACAAATGTATAATGTGGTTATAAATTTTAAAACGAATTAAAAGATTATAGGCTTCATATATAGATCATTTACCAAAAACTCACTATTTTCGTAGGGGGGTACACATAGATTTTGAGAAAAATTCAAAAATTTTGAAAATACTGTTTTAATGCATAGTAGAATCATTTAATAACATATGAGGAATTTCAAAGAGGTTTGGAACCTTTGTTGTCTCCGTTTCTCTAGGGAATAGCAATTTTATAGTGGTTAGTCCAATGATTTAGGGAGTATTTGCAGTTTTGCTAAATTAATGGATAAAAATTAGAACGATGTCCATGTACCATGAAAAGGAGTTTATCATAAATTAATACAAATGTATAATGTGGTTATAAATTTTAAAACGAATTAAAAGATTATAGGCTTCATATATAGAGCATTTACCGAAAACTCACTATTTTCGTAGGGGGGTACACATAGATTTTGAGAAAAATTCAAAAAATTTGAAAATACTGTTTTAATACATATTTGAATCATGTAATAAAATATGATGAAGTTCAAAGAGGTTTGGAACCTTTGTTGTCTCCGTTTCTCTAGGGAATAGCAATTTTATAGTGGTTAGTCCAATGATTTAGGGAGTATTTGCAGTTTTGCTAAATTAATGGATAAAAAATTAGAACGATGTCCATGTACCATGAAAAGAGTTTATCATAAATTAATACAAATGTATAATGTGGTTATAAATTTTAAAACGAATTAAAAGATTATAGGCTTCATATATAGATCATTTACCGAAAACTCACTATTTTCGTAGGGGGGTACACATAGATTTTGAGAAAAATTCAAAAAATTTGACAATACTGTTTTAATGCATAGTTGAATCATTTAATAAAATATGAGGAATTTCAAAGAGGTTTGGAACCTTTGTTGTCTCCGTTTCTCTAGGGAATAGCAATTTTATAGTGGTTAGTCCAATGATTTAGGGAGTATTTGCAGTTTTGCTAAATTAATGGATAAAAAATTAGAACGATGTCCATGTACCATGAAAAGGAGTTTATCATAAATTAATACAAATGTATAATGTGGTTATAAATTTTAAAACGAATTAAAGATTATAGGCTTCATATATAGAGCATTTACCGAAAACTCACTATTTTCGTAGGGGGGTACACATAGATTTTGAGAAAAATTCAAAAAATTTGAGAATACTGTTTTAATACATATTTGAATCATGTAATAAAATATGATGAAGTTCAAAGAGGTTTGGAACCTTTGTTGTCTCCGTTTCTCTAAGGAATAGCAATTTTATAGTGGTTAGTCCAATGATTTAGGGAGTATTTACAGTTTTGCTAAATTAATTGATAAAAAATTAGAACGATGTCCATGTACCATGAAAAGGAGTTTATCATAAATTAATACAAATGTATAATGTGGTTATAAATTTTAAAACGAATTAAAAGATTATAGGCTTCATATATAGATCATTTACCGAAAACTCACTATTTTCGTGGGGGGGTACACATAGATTTTGAAAAAAATTCAAAAAATTTGACAATACTGTTTTAATGCAGTTGAATCATTTAATAACATATGATGAATTTCAAAGAGGTTTGGAACCTTTGTTGTCTCCGTTTCTCTAGGGAATAGCAATTTTATAGTGGTTAGTCCAATGATTTAGGGAGTATTTGCAGTTTTGCTAAATTAATGGATAAAAAATTAGAACGATGTCCATGTACCATGAAAAGGAGTTTATCATAAATTAATACAAATGTATAATGTGGTTATAAATTTTAAAACGAATTAAAAGATTATAGGCTTCATATATAGAGCATTTACCGAAAACTCACTATTTTCGTAGGGGGGTACACATAGATTTTGAGAAAAATTCAAAAAATTTGAAAATACTGTTTTAATACATATTTGAATCATGTAATAAAATATGATGAAGTTCAAAGAGGTTTGGAACCTTTGTTGTCTCCGTTTCTCTAGGGAATAGCAATTTTATAGTGGTTAGTCAATGATTTAGGGAGTATTTGCAGTTTTGCTAAATTAATGGATAAAAAATTAGAACGATGTCCATGTACCATGAAAAGAGTTTATCATAAATTAATACAAATGTATAATGTGGTTATAAATTTTAAAACGAATTAAAAGATTATAGGCTTCATATATAGATCATTTACCGAAAACTCACTATTTTCGTAGGGGGGTACACATAGATTTTGAGAAAAATTCAAAAAATTTGACAATACTGTTTTAATGCATAGTTGAATCATGTAATAAAATATGATGAAGTTCAAAGAGGTTTGGAACCTTTGTTGTCTCCGTTTCTCTAGGGAATAGCAATTTTATAGTGGTTAGTCCAATGATTTAGGGAGTATTTGCAGTTTTGCTAAATTAATGGATAAAAAATTAGAACGATGTCCATGTACCATGAAAAGGAGTTTATCATAAATTAATACAAATGTATAATGTGGTTATAAATTTTAAAACGAATTAAAAGATTATAGGCTTCATATATAGAGCATTTACCGAAAACTCACTATTTTCGTAGGGGGGTACACATAGATTTTGAGAAAAATTAAAAAATTTGAGAATACTGTTTTAATACATATTTGAATCATGTAATAAAATATGATGAAGTTCAAAGAGGTTTGGAACCTTTGTTGTCTCCGTTTCTCTAAGGAATAGCAATTTTATAGTGGTTAGTCCAATGATTTAGGGAGTATTTACAGTTTTGCTAAATTAATTGATAAAAAATTAGAACGATGTCCATGTACCATGAAAAGGAGTTTATCATAAATTAATACAAATGTATAATGTGGTTATAAATTTTAAAACGAATTAAAAGATTATAGGCTTCATATATAGATCATTTACCGAAAACTCACTATTTTCGTGGGGGGGGGTACACATAGATTTTGAGAAAAATTCAAAAAATTTGACAATACTGTTTTAATGCATAGTTGAATCATTTAATAACATATGATGAATTTCAAAGAGGTTTGGAACCTTTGTTGTCTCCGTTTCTCTAGGGAATAGCAATTTTATAGTGGTTAGTCCAATGATTTAGGGAGTATTTGCAGTTTTGCTAAATTAATGGATAAAAAATTAGAACGATGTCCATGTACCATGAAAAGGAGTTTATCATAAATTAATACAAATGTATAATGTGGTTATAAATTTTAAAACGAATTAAAAGATTATAGGCTTCATATATAGAGCATTTACCGAAAACTCACTATTTTCGTAGGGGGGTACACATAGATTTTGAGAAAAATTCAAAAAATTTGAAAATACTGTTTTAATACATATTTGAATCATGTAATAAAATATGATGAAGTTCAAAGAGGTTTGGAACCTTTGTTGTCTCCGTTTCTCTAGGGAATAGCAATTTTATAGTGGTTAGTCAATGATTTAGGGAGTATTTGCAGTTTTGCTAAATTAATGGATAAAAAATTAGAACGATGTCCATGTACCATGAAAAAGAGTTTATCATAAATTAATACAAATGTATAATGTGGTTATAAATTTTAAAACGAATTAAAAGATTATAGGCTTCATATATAGAGCATTTACCGAAAACTCACTATTTTCGTAGGGGGGTACACATAGATTTTGAGAAAAATTCAAAAAATTTGACAATACTGTTTTAATGCATAGTTGAATCATTTAATAAAATATGATGAAGTTCAAAGAGGTTTGGAACCTTTGTTGTCTCCGTTTCTCTAGGGAATAGCAATTTTATAGTGGTTAGTCCAATGATTTAGGGAGTATTTGCAGTTTTGCTAAATTAATGGATAAAAAATTAGAACGATGTCCATGTACCATGAAAAGGAGTTTATCATAAATTAATACAAATGTATAATGTGGTTATAAATTTTAAAACGAATTAAAAGATTATAGGCTTCATATATAGAGCATTTACCGAAAACTCACTATTTTCGTAGGGGGGTACACATAGATTTTGAGAAAAATTCAAAAAATTTGAGAATACTGTTTTAATACATATTTGAATCATGTAATAAAATATGATGAAGTTCAAAGAGGTTTGGAACCTTTGTTGTCTCCGTTTCTCTAAGGAATAGCAATTTTATAGTGGTTAGTCCAATGATTTAGGGAGTATTTACAGTTTTGCTAAATTAATTGATAAAAAATTAGAACGATGTCCATGTACCATGAAAAGGAGTTTATCATAAATTAATACAAATGTATAATGTGGTTATAAATTTTAAAACGAATTAAAAGATTATAGGCTTCATATATAGATCATTTACCGAAAACTCACTATTTTCGTAGGGGGGGTACACATAGATTTTGAGAAAAATTCAAAAAATTTGACAATACTGTTTTAATGCATAGTTGAATCATGTAATAACATATGATGAAGTTCAAAGAGGTTTGGAACCTTTGTTGTCTCCGTTTCTCTAGGGAATAGCAATTTTATAGTGGTTAGTCCAATGATTTAGGGAGTATTTGCAGTTTTGCTAAATTAATGGATAAAAAATTAGAACGATGTCCATGTACCATGAAAAGGAGTTTATCATAAATTAATACAAATGTATAATGTGGTTATAAATTTTAAAACGAATTAAAAGATTATAGGCTTCATATATAGAGCATTTACCGAAAACTCACTATTTTCGTAGGGGGGTACACATAGATTTTGAGAAAAATTCAAAAAATTTGAAAATACTGTTTTAATACATATTTGAATCATGTAATAAAATATGATGAAGTTCAAAGAGGTTTGGAACCTTTGTTGTCTCCGTTTCTCTAGGGAATAGCAATTTTATAGTGGTTAGTCCAATGATTTAGGGAGTATTTGCAGTTTTGCTAAATTAATGGATAAAAAATTAGAACGATGTCCATGTACCATGAAAAGGAGTTTATCATAAATTAATACAAATGTATAATGTGGTTATAAATTTTAAAACGAATTAAAAGATTATAGGCTTCATATATAGATCATTTACCGAAAACTCACTATTTTCGTAGGGGGGTACACATAGATTTTGAGAAAAATTCAAAAATTTGAAAATACTGTTTTAATGCATAGTTGAATCATGTAATAACATATGATGAAGTTCAAAGAGGTTTGGAACCTTTGTTGTCTCCGTTTCTCTAGGGAATAGCAATTTTATAGTGGTTAGTCCAATGATTTAGGGAGTATTTGCAGTTTTGCTAAATTAATGGATAAAAAATTAGAACGATGTCCATGTACCATGAAAAGGAGTTTATCATAAATTAATACAAATGTATAATGTGGTTATAAATTTTAAAACGAATTAAAAGATTATAGGCTTCATATATAGAGCATTTACCGAAAACTCACTATTTTCGTAGGGGGGTACACATAGATTTTGAGAAAAATTCAAAAAATTTGAAAATACTGTTTTAATACATATTTGAATCATGTAATAAAATATGATGAAGTTCAAAGAGGTTTGGAACCTTTGTTGTCTCCGTTTCTCTAGGGAATAGCAATTTTATAGTGGTTAGTCCAATGATTTAGGGAGTATTTGCAGTTTTGCTAAATTAATGGATAAAAAATTAGAACGATGTCCATGTACCATGAAAAAGAGTTTATCATAAATTAATACAAATGTATAATGTGGTTATAAATTTTAAAACGAATTAAAAGATTATAGGCTTCATATATAGAGCATTTACCGAAAACTCACTATTTTCGTAGGGGGGTACACATAGATTTTGAGAAAAATTCAAAAAATTTGACAATACTGTTTTAATACATAGTTGAATCATTAATAAAATATGATGAAGTTCAAAGAGGTTTGGAACCTTTGTTGTCTCCGTTTCTCTAGGGAATAGCAATTTTATAGTGGTTAGTCCAATGATTTAGGGAGTATTTGCAGTTTTGCTAAATTAATGGATAAAAAATTAGAACGATGTCCATGTACCATGAAAAGGAGTTTATCATAAATTAATACAAATGTATAATGTGGTTATAAATTTTAAAACGAATTAAAAGATTATAGGCTTCATATATAGAGCATTTACCGAAAACTCACTATTTTCGTAGGGGGGTACACATAGATTTTGAGAAAAATTCAAAAAATTTGAAAATACTGTTTTAATACATATTTGAATCATGTAATAAAATATGATGAAGTTCAAAGAGGTTTGGAACCTTTGTTGTCTCCGTTTCTCTAGGGAATAGCAATTTTATAGTGGTTAGTCCAATGATTTAGGGAGTATTTGCAGTTTTGCTAAATTAATGGATAAAAAATTAGAACGATGTCCATGTACCATGAAAAGAAGTTTATCATAAATTAATACAAATGTATAATGTGGTTATAAATTTTAAAACGAATTAAAAGATTATAGGCTTCATATATAGAGCATTTACCGAAAACTCACTATTTTCGTAGGGGGGTACACATAGATTTTGAGAAAAATTCAAAAAATTTGAAAATACTGTTTTAATACATATTTGAATCATGTAATAAAATATGATGAAGTTCAAAGAGGTTTGGAACCTTTGTTGTCTCCGTTTCTCTAGGGAATAGCAATTTTATAGTGGTTAGTCCAATGATTTAGGGAGTATTTGCAGTTTTGCTAAATTAATGGATAAAAAATTAGAACGATGTCCATGTACCATGAAAAAGAGTTTATCATAAATTAATACAAATGTATAATGTGGTTATAAATTTTAAAACGAATTAAAAGATTATAGGCTTCATATATAGAGCATTTACCGAAAACTCACTATTTTCGTAGGGGGGTACACATAGATTTTGAGAAAAATTCAAAAAATTTGACAATACTGTTTTAATACATTTTGAATCATGTAATAAAATATGATGAAGTTCAAAGAGGTTTGGAACCTTTGTTGTCTCCGTTTCTCTAGGGAATAGCAATTTTATAGTGGTTAGTCCAATGATTTAGGGAGTATTTGCAGTTTTGCTAAATTAATGGATAAAAAATTAGAACGATGTCCATGTACCATGAAAAGGAGTTTATCATAAATTAATACAAATGTATAATGTGGTTATAAATTTTAAAACGAATTAAAAGATTATAGGCTTCATATATAGAGCATTTACCGAAAACTCACTATTTTCGTAGGGGTACACATAGATTTTGAGAAAAATTCAAAAAATTTGAGAATACTGTTTTAATACATATTTGAATCATGTAATAAAATATGATGAAGTTCAAAGAGGTTTGGAACCTTTGTTGTCTCCGTTTCTCTAAGGAATAGCAATTTTATAGTGGTTAGTCCAATGATTTAGGGAGTATTTACAGTTTTGCTAAATTAATTGATAAAAAATTAGAACGATGTCCATGTACCATGAAAGGAGTTTATCATAAATTAATACAAATGTATAATGTGGTTATAAATTTTAAAACGAATTAAAAGATTATAGGCTTCATATATAGAGCATTTACCGAAAACTCACTATTTTCGTAGGGGGGTACACATAGATTTTGAGAAAAATTCAAAAAATTTGAAAATACTGTTTTAATGCATAGTTGAATCATTTAATAACATATGATGAAGTTCAAAGAGGTTTGGAACCTTTGTTGTCTCCGTTTCTCTAGGGAATAGCAATTTTATAGTGGTTAGTCCAATGATTTAGGGAGTATTTGCAGTTTTGCTAAATTAATGGATAAAAAATTAGAACGATGTCCATGTACCATGAAAAGGAGTTTATCATAAATTAATACAAATGTATAATGTGGTTATAAATTTTAAAACGAATTAAAAGATTATAGGCTTCATATATAGAGCATTTACCGAAAACTCACTATTTTCGTAGGGGGGTACACATAGATTTTGAGAAAAATTCAAAAAATTTGAAAATACTGTTTTAATACATTTGAATCATGTAATAAAATATGATGAAGTTCAAAGAGGTTTGGAACCTTTGTTGTCTCCGTTTCTCTAGGGAATAGCAATTTTATAGTGGTTAGTCCAATGATTTAGGGAGTATTTGCAGTTTTGCTAAATTAATGGATAAAAAATTAGAACGATGTCCATGTACCATGAAAAAGAGTTTATCATAAATTAATACAAATGTATAATGTGGTTATAAATTTTAAAACGAATTAAAAGATTATAGGCTTCATATATAGAGCATTTACCGAAAACTCACTATTTTCGTAGGGGGGTACACATAGATTTTGAGAAAAATTCAAAAAATTTGACAATACTGTTTTAATGCATAGTTGAATCATGTAATAAAATATGATGAAGTTCAAAGAGGTTTGGAACCTTTGTTGTCTCTGTTTCTCTAGGGAATAGCAATTTTATAGTGGTTAGTCCAATGATTTAGGGAGTATTTGCAGTTTTGCTAAATTAATGGATAAAAAATTAGAACGATGTCCATGTACCATGAAAAGGAGTTTATCATAAATTAATACAAATGTATAATGTGGTTATAAATTTTAAAACGAATTAAAAGATTATAGGCTTCATATATAGATCATTTACCGAAAACTCACTATTTTCGTAGGGGGGTACATATAGATTTTGAGAAAAATTCAAAAAATTTGAAAATACTGTTTTAATGCATAGTTGAATCATTTAATAACATATGATGAAGTTCAAAGAGGTTTGGAACCTTTGTTATCTCCGTTTCTCTAAGGAATAGCAATTTTATAGTGGTTAGTCCAATGATTTAGGGAGTATTTACAGTTTTGCTAAATTAATTGATAAAAATTAGAACGATGTCCATGTACCATGAAAGGAGTTTATCATAAATTAATACAAATGTATAATGTGGTTATAAATTTTAAAACGAATTAAAAGATTATAGGCTTCATATATAGATCATTTACCGAAAACTCACTATTTTCGTAGGGGGTACACATAGATTTTGAGAAAAATTCAAAAAATTTGAAAATACTGTTTTAATGCATAGTTGAATCATTTAATAACATATGATGAATTTCAAAGAGGTTTGGAACCTTTGTTGTCTCCGTTTCTCTAGGGAATAGCAATTTTATAGTGGTTAGTCCAATGATTTAGGGAGTATTTGCAGTTTTGCTAAATTAATGGATAAAAAATTAGAACGATGTCCATGTACCATGAAAAGGAGTTTATCATAAATTAATACAAATGTATAATGTGGTTATAAATTTTAAAACGAATTAAAAGATTATAGGCTTCATATATAGAGCATTTACCGAAAACTCACTATTTTCGTAGGGGGGTACACATAGATTTTGAGAAAATTCAAAAAATTTGAAAATACTGTTTTAATACATATTTGAATCATGTAATAAAATATGATGAAGTTCAAAGAGGTTTGGAACCTTTGTTGTCTCCGTTTCTCTAGGGAATAGCAATTTTATAGTGGTTAGTCTAATGATTTAGTGAGTATTTGCAGTTTTGCTAAATTAATGGATAAAAAATTAGAACGATGTCCATGTATCATGAAAAAGAGTTTATCATAATTAATACAAATGTATAATGTGGTTATAAATTTTAAAACGAATTAAAAGATTATAGGCTTCATATATAGATCATTTACCGAAAACTCACTATTTTCGTAGGGGGGTACACATAGATTTTGAGAAAAATCAAAAATTTGACAATACTGTTTTAATACATATTTGAATCATGTAATAAAATATGATGAAGTTCAAAGAGGTTTGGAACCTTTTTTGTCTCCGTTTCTCTAGGGAATAGCAATTTTATAGTGGTTAGTCCAATGATTTAGGGAGTATTTGCAGTTTTGCTAAATTAATGGATAAAAAATTAGAACGATGTCCATGTACCATGAAAAGGAGTTTATCATAAATTAATACAAATGTATAATGTGGTTATAAATTTTAAAACGAATTAAAAGATTATAGGCTTCATATATAGAGCATTTACCGAAAACTCACTATTTTCGTAGGGGGGGTACACATAGATTTTGAGAAAAATTCAAAAAATTTGAGAATACTGTTTTAATACATATTTGAATCATGTAATAAAATATGATGAAGTTCAAAGAGGTTTGGAACCTTGTTGTCTCCGTTTCTCTAAGGAATAGCAATTTTATAGTGGTTAGTCCAATGATTTAGGGAGTATTTGCAGTTTTGCTAAATTAATGGATAAAAAATTAGAACGATGTCCATGTACCATGAAAAAGAGTTTATCATAAATTAATACAAATGTATAATGTGGTTATAAATTTTAAAACGAATTAAAAGATTATAGGCTTCATATATAGATCATTTACCAAAAACTCACTATTTTCGTAGGGGGGTACACATAGATTTTGAGAAAAATTCAAAAAATTTGACAATACTGTTTTAATGCATATTGAATCATTAATAAAATATGATGAAGTTCAAAGAGGTTTGGAACCTTTTTGTCTCCGTTTCTCTAGGGAATAGCAATTTTATAGTGGTTAGTCCAATGATTTAGGGAGTATTTGCAGTTTTGCTAAATTAATGGATAAAAAATTAGAACGATGTCCATGTACCATGAAAAGGAGTTTATCATAAATTAATACAAATGTATAATGTGGTTATAAATTTTAAACGAATTAAAAGATTATAGGCTTCATATATAGAGCATTTACCGAAAACTCACTATTTTCGTAGGGGGGTACACATAGATTTTGAGAAAAATTCAAAAAATTTGAGAATACTGTTTTAATACATATTTGAATCATGTAATAAATATGATGAAGTTCAAAGAGGTTTGGAACCTTTGTTGTCTCGTTTCTCTAGGGAATAGCAATTTTATAGTGGTTAGTCCAATGATTTAGGGAGTATTTACAGTTTTGCTAAATTAATTGATAAAAAATTAGAACGATGTCCATGTACCATGAAAAGGAGTTTATCATAAATTAATACAAATGTATAATGTGGTTTTAAATTTTAAAACGAATTAAAAGATTATAGGCTTCATATATAGATCATTTACCGAAAACTCACTATTTTCGTAGGGGGGTACACATAGATTTTGAGAAAAATTCAAAAAATTTGACAATACTGTTTTAATACATGTTGAATCATTTAATAACATATGATGAAGTTCAAAGAGGTTTGGAACCTTTGTTGTCTCCGTTTCTCTAGGGAATAGCAATTTTATAGTGGTTAGTCCAATGATTTAGGGAGTATTTGCAGTTTTGCTAAATTAATGGAAAAAATTAGAACGATGTCCATGTACCATGAAAAGGAGTTTATCATAAATTAATACAAATGTATAATGTGGTTATAAATTTTAAAACGAATTAAAAGATTATAGGCTTCATATATAGAGCATTTACCGAAAACTCACTATTTTCGTAGGGGGGTACACATAGATTTTGAGAAAAATTCAAAAAATTTGAAAATACTGTTTTAATACATATTTGAATCATGTAATAAAATATGATGAAGTTCAAAGAGGTTTGGAACCTTTGTTGTCTCCGTTTCTCTAGGGAATAGCAATTTTATAGTGGTTAGTCCAATGATTTAGGGAGTATTTGCAGTTTTGCTAAATTAATGGATAAAAAATTAGAACGATGTCCATGTACCATGAAAAGGAGTTTATCATAAATTAATACAAATGTATAATGTGGTTATAAATTTTAAAACGAATTAAAAGATTATAGGCTTCATATATAGATCATTTACCGAAAACTCACTATTTTCGTAGGGGGGTACACATAGATTTTGAGAAAAATTCAAAAAATTTGAAAATACTGTTTTAATGCATAGTTGAATCATTTAATAACATATGATGAAGTTCAAAGAGGTTTGGAACCTTTGTTGTCTCCGTTTCTCTAGGGAAAGCAATTTTATAGTGGTTAGTCCAATGATTTAGGGAGTATTTGCAGTTTTGCTAAATTAATGGATAAAAATTAGAACGATGTCCATGTACCATGAAAAGGAGTTTATCATAAATTAATACAAATGTATAATGTGGTTATAAATTTTAAAACGAATTAAAAGATTATAGGCTTCATATATAGAGCATTTACCGAAAACTCACTATTTTCGTAGGGGGGTACACATAGATTTTGAGAAAAATTCAAAAAATTTGAAAATACTGTTTTAATACATATTTGAATCATGTAATAAAATATGATGAAGTTCAAAGAGGTTTGGAACCTTTGTTGTCTCCGTTTCTCTAGGGAATAGCAATTTTATAGTGGTTAGTCCAATGATTTAGGGAGTATTTGCAGTTTTGCTAAATTAATGGATAAAAAATTAGAACGATGTCCATGTACCATGAAAAGAGTTTATCATAATTAATACAAATGTATAATGTGGTTATAAATTTTAAAACGAATTATTAAAGATTATAGGCTTCATATATAGAGCATTTACCGAAAACTCACTATTTTCGTAGGGGGTACACATAGATTTTGAGAAAAATTCAAAAATTTGACAATACTGTTTTAATACATAGTTGAATCATGTAATAAAATATGATGAAGTTCAAAGAGGTTTGGAACCTTTGTTGTCTCCGTTTCTCTAGGGAATAGCAATTTTATAGTGGTTAGTCCAATGATTTAGGGAGTATTTGCAGTTTTGCTAAATTAATGGATAAAAAATTAGAACGATGTCCATGTACCATGAAAAGGAGTTTATCATAAATTAATACAAATGTATAATGTGGTTATAAATTTTAAAACGAATTAAAAGATTATAGGCTTCATATATAGAGCATTTACCGAAAACTCACTATTTTCGTAGGGGGGTACACATAGATTTTGAGAAAAATTCAAAAAATTTGAGAATACTGTTTTAATACATATTGAATCATGTAATAAAATATGATGAAGTTCAAAGAGGTTTGGAACCTTTGTTGTCTCCGTTTCTCTAAGGAATAGCAATTTTATAGTGGTTAGTCCAATGATTTAGGGAGTATTTACAGTTTTGCTAAATTAATTGATAAAAAATTAGAACGATGTCCATGTACCATGAAAAGGAGTTTATCATAAATTAATACAAATGTATAATGTGGTTATAATTTTAAAACGAATTAAAAGATTATAGGCTTCATATATAGAGCATTTACCGAAAACTCACTATTTTCGTAGGGGGGTACACATAGATTTTGAGAAAATTCAAAAATTTGAAAATACTGTTTTAATACATATTTGAATCATGTATAAAATATGATGAAGTTCAAAGAGGTTTGGAACCTTTGTTGTCTCGTTTCTCTAGGGAATAGCAATTTTATAGTGGTTAGTCCAATGATTTAGGGAGTATTTGCAGTTTTGCTAAATTAATGGATAAAAAATTAGAACGATGTCCATGTACCATGAAAAGAAGTTTATCATAAATTAATACAAATGTATAATGTGGTTATAAATTTTAAAACGAATTAAAGATTATAGGCTTCAATATAGATGCATTTACCGAAAACTCACTATTTTCGTAGGGGGTACACATAGATTTTGAGAAAAATTCAAAAATTTGAAAATACTGTTTTAATACATATTGAATCATGTAATAAAATATGATGAAGTTCAAAGAGGTTTGGAACCTTTGTTGTCTCCGTTTCTCTAGGGAATAACAATTTTATAGTGGTTAGTCTAATGATTTAGGGAGTATTTGCAGTTTTGCTAAATTAAAGGATAAAAAATTAGAACGATGTCCATGTACCATGAAAAAGAGTTTATATTAAATTAATACAAATGTATAATGTGGTTATAAATTTTAAAACGAATTAAAAGATTATAGGCTTCATATATAGAGCATTTACCGAAAACTCACTATTTTCGTAGGGGGGTACACATAGATTTCGAGAAAAATTCAAAAAATTTGACAATACTGTTTTAATGCATTGTTGAATCATTTAATAAATATGATGAAGTTCAAAGAGGTTTGGAACCTTTTTTGTCTCCGTTTCTCTAGGGAATAGCAATTTTATAGTGGTTAGTCCAATGATTTAGGGGGTATTTGCAGTTTTGCTAAATTAATGGATAAAAATTAGTAACGATGTCCATGTTCCATGAAAAAAAGAGTTTATCATATATTAATACCTGTATAATGTGGTTCTAACATTTTAAAACCAATTACGAGAGATAGGCTTCATAATATAGAGCATTTACTGAAACTCACTCATTTTGAGGGGTACACATTAGATTTGAGGAAAAATCAAAAACATTGAATATTTTTAATACATATTTGAATCATGTAATAAACTATGATGAAGGTCAAAGAAGGTTTGGCAACCTTTGTTGTCTCCGTTTCTCTAAGGAA
>NC_063442.1:136607-198891 GCF_020379485.1 Brassica napus
TGTGAAAATTTAATGACCATTAAACGTATATAGATAATTTATTCTCACTTGCTAGGGTATGTCATTTTTCGAGTTGGATACATAACTACACACCCACCAGACCTGTAGTGATAAAAAAATTATAGAATGTTGATCATATTAATTTTTAGGTACAAGTCTAAAGTGACTTGATCTCATGTTTACAATCAAATCTGTGATTACAAACCGGTATTAAATGGGATGCCGGTTGAATTAAGCCACGTCCCACCATCAATAAATGGACCGACTGTGAATTGGGTTGCTTCCGTTTCGTTTAGTATGGGTCTATAGCCAGGCCATTTGACCCGGTTTGTAATGTTTGATCCAGGTCCTTCATTCATGTACTCTCCATAATGTAGGGTTTCAAGAGCAAAATTTCCGTTCCACTCCAACCATCCGGCAGGAACAACCAGATCGTCAATAAACGATTTCATGATGATAGTCCTAGAGAAGTTTTTCCACGGTCGACCTAAGTACGCCTCGAAGCTTCCTTTTACAGGGATCAAATCAGGAGCGGCCAAGAATCTACAGTTAATCATAGAGATACCAGTAGACTGGTTCGGACAAGTGCGACTTTGAGCGGTGTATACGATTTTCTGCCCAGGATTTGGTTTACGAGCAAAAAGACTACAGTTTTGGAACACAGCAGCCGCGTTACCACATATGAAATCGACCGTACCATATATATCACATTCTCTGTAGAACTGTTTGCCTGAATAGACATAAAGAGTGTCTTGGTAGCCTTCGAACGAGCAACGGTAGAAAGCAGAGTGGTCAGAGCCGCTTCGCAATGCCACGGCTTGTGGTGACGGTCCAGCAAAATTCACGAATGATATATCCTTAGCTATGAACCCTTCACCTTTCACGCCTGCATGAACAATTGTCTATTAGTTACTCGTTATACTACAACCATATATAATATGAAGATTACATTAGGTTGGATTTTTTTAGCAAAAAAAACATTAGGTTATATTTATTTTTTGAAGAAAGAAAATTTGGATTTTATTTGGGCTCGACATATCATTCGGCCCCAGCCTAAACCCATAAGAAATCAAGTATGTGGCCACCTGGACGACGCCATAAAACTAGAATCGTTACTCGTTATAAGCAGCTTATTTTTCTAGATGTTTAGCAATTAGCATTTGAAAAAAAAGCCAAAGTATTTTGATCAAAGGCTAACCTACGGTAGCAGTTTGAAATGTTCCCAAGTTACCCTTCCTGCGGTTTGCTTTTATGACTGTTCTTCCGATACCGTCTCCCACAAACATTATTATTGTCTTATTCTTCGGTATCTCAACGTTCTCAAAGTATACCCCACGTTTTATATATATCATAAACCTGTAAAAAAAATTTTGAAGGGTGTATACTAAAACAATAAATTAATGAAAAAGGAATAAAGTTCAAAGAAAAATTAAACGAAAACAATGACATGGCCCAATTCACATATAACATTTGAAAGAAAAAAAAATCATATTTATCAACATTGATAAACCGAAAACATGCATGTGCATATCTTTTCTTTGTACTAACATCACCAATTTTACAACTGGTGTTACTTGAGAATAATAAATAAAATATGTATGAATGTAGATTTGCATTTTTAAAACTTTTGTTCCTAATGTTAATGTTGGTGTATATTAGAACCATAAAGCTGAAGAAAAAACAATGACATCGTGAAATTTTCATAAATCACATTTGAAAAAAAGTAAGAAAAAAAATCATATATTATCAACATTGATAAGCCAAAACATGCATGTACATATCTTTTCTTTGTTCCGACATCACCAATTTTACTACTGGTATTACTTGAGAATAAATAAAATAGTACCAATATAGATTTATAATTTTGTTCCAAATGTTAACGTTGGTGCTTTACTACGTTGAGGTAAGATGTATGTACCTTGTTACACTCGAGGTAGGAGCGGCCGAGACCGCATCGTTGATGGTAGTGAAGTTTCCGGTACCATCTTGAGCCACCATGAGATTAAACTTAGTTTTTTCCACCGGAGCGTGAAGGCGTCTCTTGTCATTCTCTAAGACCCAACTCGGGAACTCAACGTCAACCTCATACGCTTCCGGGGAGAGTTCATGTCCTGGAATCTTCTGAAGCATGCCCAGAGAGAGTACTGAGGTTGCTAGAGATCTTTAAGATGCTATCCTTCAAGCTATCAGTCAATTATACGTGTTATCACTATTTTTTTCATGAATTCCACTTGTCTTGAAACCCTCGAGACACGTGTCTTGGTTCGTCATGGCGTCGCTGAGCAACATATTGACATCGTGGGCCCCAAGAGAAGAAGTTTGGAGCTTGGAGATTGCAGTTTCAAGATCGAAGATAGTGTCATCGAGTAGACCGAGACAGTCTTCGAATGCGCAGCGGTAACGGCGAGCTATGTTTGGACCAAGACGTTTTTGGAGGTTGTAGAAGGTAGTGTAAGAGACATTGACGTTTAAGATAGTTTGGTTTAAAGTAGCGACGATGAGCTCAGTGATGTTATTGGGTTCGGCTAGACGCTGGGTGGATCGTGAATGAACGGTGGGTATTAAGAAGATTAGGTGAAAGGTCAATGCTAGTAAGTTGAGATTTATGTGTTTTGACGTTTTTCTACTTGGATTATGCATCTTTTTTTTTTTCAAGACTGTAGTGAGAGCTTGTAGTCTTATATATAAACCCTTAAAGGTAACTAATGATATAGAGGCGAAGATTAAAATAACAGAGAGACTGCGAATAATATTACTTTTTTGACAAAGGAATAATATTACTTTACTCATCAACCTCATTTCCTCTAGACAATGGTAATTCTTTCAACTTATGATAAATGTACTCAAACATAAACATACGAGTATGGACGTCTTTCTTCAATTTGAATAAATTATTTTAAAGATACACATTAAATACATCAAGATTTTCACAAAATACGTAAAATGCATAGATGTATAAAATTTCCAAATATATAGGCACCAGCTTCAGTCAAAATATTAATTATTAACTCACCAAAAACTGAGTTTTACGCATGTTTTTATGTTCTTAAAAATGTTGTTTACAGATTCAGTCCAACCTTTTTATTTAATATATAAAAATAGCACGTCAAAATTACCAAACAACAATAAAATTAAACTAAGCTCCAAATTAAAAAATTATTTGTTTGATATAATAGAAGCAGAATGATGAGAATGGGAAAACATAATTAAAAGATGATAGTTACTTTCTTTTAGGGCTTAGCTATGGACAGTACAAACAACACTGATTGTTTTCAAAAGAAGTTAGTATTAGCTGTAATATTCCACTTTGAACAAAGAGTTAAAGAGGTAAGTAACAAAATTTAATGAATAATTCGTTCAAAGGTCTTTTTCGTTTAACATGCATGCACCCTTCTCATACGTAAAACCCAATTTGATCACCCTCCTGTCCTCCACAATCGGCCACTTTGTTTTTTTTCTTTCTTTTGGATAAATTAAATCAACGGATGAAAAAGAGAGATTAACCACTACAAAACGTTACAAGAGTATTGTAACTTGGTGATGGAAAATCATTTTTATTGTAGCTTAAACCAAGATTATATGTCAAGTTGAAGAGCTAGTTTAATATAAGGACGGTTTGTGGTTAAGCAACCAACTCATTACTTGTGATTGATCCCTACATATAAACAGGGCTTGTGTGACTTCGCTGTTTAAGTTGTTGATATGTTGATTGTACATATATTTTAGTTTACAGAGTAGTTGATTAATTGGTTGTGACAGACCGAAACATAGGGATCGCACATCGAGTTCATGAACTTGTTGATTCTATTTGTTCACCGTTATAGTTTTGCTCTATTTCTCGTTTCGGAACAACTAAAATTGTTTCTTCAAGTTTTCTTGTATCTCTTTGAATTAATGATTAAAAAGTTCTGAATCCCAAAGCTTATACATATTTCTACCTCGAACGAGATCCATATCATTTTAAATTAATTATTTTAAGAGAACATATTCTTTCCAGTGAAATTTAAACAAATAAACAATTAGACCTCTACTAGGTGATTCAAGAATTTTAGCCATTATGTCAACTTTTTGTTGGTAAGTTTTTTTTTTTTGTGTTTACGAGATCGCGTGGTGATTTTGTGAGTTCTTTAGATTATTGCGATCAAATCGATGTATGGTTTAACTAGACTAAGTTCATTACAAAGAGGAAATACATTAGTCTAAAATGATTTGATCACCTTACTTACAATTGCTATGTAAGTGTTACCAAACATTTTGCTTACATTTTAATATTATTGCAAGATTTCTATATATAAGATCAAGCTTAGAGATCAAGAGTAAAAGGAATTCCTGTAGAGTTAAGCCATTTGTTACCATCAATAAACGGACCGACAGTGAACTGAGTTGCTTCCACTGCGGTTTCGATACGCTTAAAACCGGGCCATTTGACCCGGTTTGTCATGTTCGAACCGGGGCCTTCATTCATATACTCTCCATAATATAAAGTGTCAAGAGCAAAATCGTCTTTCCATTGCAACCATCCAGCAGGATCAACCAAATCATCAATAAACGATTTTATAATAACCGTTCTAGAATATAATTGCCATGGACGACCTAAGTATGCTTTGAAGTCAGTCTTCACAGGGACCAAATCGGGAGCAGCCAAGATCTTGCAGTTTATTATAGAAATACCCGTGGGTTGACGAGGATCTTCTCGACCTTGAGCAGTATATGTGATTCTCTGGTTAGGGTTTGGCCTACGAGCATAGAGACTACAGTTCTGGAACACAGCCGCTGCGTCACCAAATATGAAATCGACCGTGCCATATATATTGCATTCTCTATAGAACTGTTTGTGTGAGTGGACGTAAATGGTGTCTTGGTAACTTTCAAAGCTGCATCGGTAGAAAGCAGAGAGGTCAGACCCGCTACGCAACGCCACAGCCTGGTGCTTGGTCGGTCCAGCATCGTTCACGAATGATATGTCCTTAGCTATGAAACCACTACCTCTTACGCCTGCATAAGCAAAAAAGAACGTATAACTAATAGATTTATAAATTAAAGTTATAAGTTTTTTTTTTTTTTTTGAGAAAGGGCTTGATTAAAGTTATAAGTTGTAACTAAAATATAAAGAAAATTATCAAGAAAACTTACCCACAGTAGCAGAGTTAAATGCTGTCCATCCATCTGCGCCGCTGCGGTTAGCTTTTATTACTGTCTGTCCGATTCCGTCTCCGAGGAACATTATCGTCGTTTTCTCCCTCGGTATTTCAATGTTTTCGAAATATACTCCACACTTTATATATATCACAAATCTATCATAAAAAAATTTCAATATTACTCTCATAGTATTAAGTTATTAATAAATAAAGCATTATTATGTATAACTAAACTGTTGACAAAAAATGTATTACTAAACCAAAATAATAATATTGTCGAAGCAAAATTTTTGTTGTTTTTTTGGAGGGTCAAACGACTATTTATTGTTTATCGTTATAAGAAAAACTATTTATTGTTTATAAATAAAAATGAGAAATTTGGATTTCTGTTCAAAATAGAAGATCAAATGGCTATTTAGAAATAAACAAGAATCTAAAGACTGAATAAAATGAATGAATTTCAGGTAGGATTGAAAGTAAATATGATAGCAAATGTGTTCAGTTTTGGAAGCATGCATCTTAAAAGAATAAAATGAATAATAATTAATGAAAAAAGTAGTGTAAGATGCACCAAGATCATTTGTAGTGATCAGTCTCCCAGATTTAATTAATTTTTATTATATTAGCATTTTAAGTTAGTTTTATGTTTTATTTTACTTTATATTAAAATTAAATGGTTAAAAACTAATTGTACCAAGAGAAGACAAGTGTAAAACCAGTGTTTTCAATATTTTTATTCTTTACAAAGAAACGGTTCTCTTGAATTTTTCATATTTAAAGAAAAAAAATCAATAGTAATATTTTGGTGAGAAATTTTTGAAAGAGCTTCCTATCAAAAATGTATTAAGGTGAGAATGCAATAACTTTTCTACGTCTCTCATTCAATGTTCTTGAAGTAAAAATATGTATAATTAATGTTCTACGCAATTTTTTCATTAATGTTTTTTTTTTGCACTTCTACTTAAACTATCTTATAAGTAGGGACAGTTTATTTGGAGATATTAAAAATCTAGCTTTTTTACTTACGTTTATGAGAATTTGGGGTGGCGTTGTTTATGTGTAGGAATGATAAAAATTGATGAGACATTTGTGATGACTTGACACTAATTGTTTTTTTTTGTCAACACTTATTGGTATTGCCATTGATCACGTGTAGGAATGATAAAAATTGTCTGGTTCTTCAAGTTTAAGATTTGTCGTTGTTAGATCCGTGACGATTACTACATAAGTTTAAGATATTTTGAGAAAAAAATCTCTATAAAGAAAGAAGTAATTCATCGAAAAGCTCTGATGAACATTTCACCACGGTACTCTCTGAATTTATTCGTAAGTGTTTATGTGCACAATTTTAGATATTAAATAAAGAACCACCCGATACCTTAGAGTTAGATATTAATATGCTTAACTATTCTTTTGAATCGAATTAATCTGTTTTTTTAAAAGAAGCAAAATAAAATCGACCCAAAAGATAAGAAGGAAAGTAATCATTAAACTGGCAAAAAACAAAGAAACACTAAAATTATTTTTAAAAGCTTATTTAATATAATTTCATAATTTGTAAAACATGCAAAAGGGATAAGCATGTAACATTACCAATAATAACCTAACATGTAACGTTTTCATACCTGGTCTCGCTCAAGTTGGGAGCGGCCGACACGGCCTCTCCAATGGTTGTGAAGTTTCCAGTACCATTTCGAGACACCACCAGATCAATCTTAGTCTCATCTGTCGGATCCTGAAGGAGTTTCCGGTCGACCCACGTCGGAAACCCAACATCATTCTCTAATTTCCCCGGAATATTCTCAAGCATAGCTAGTGATTCCCTGACATGTCTAGAGATATTGTAAAGACTCTCCCTCATGCTCTCAGCAAGTCCATACGTTTTACTATTGCCATAAGTATTCTCGTCCTCGTCGTCGTCGCTAGAAGCAAAGCCATCAAGACACGTTCGTGTATTCGTCATAGCGGCGCTGAGCAACATACTGACGCTGTTGAACACCGGGTAAGGAGACTGGAGCTCCGAGACAGCGGCGATAAGATCTAAGACGGTGTCATCGAGTAGCTCGAGACAGTCACCAAACGCGCAACGGTCGCGATGTGTTAGGTTTGAGCCGAGACTCGTTTGGAGCTCGGAGAAGTTTGAGGAAGAAAGATTGACCTTGGAGATGGTTTGATTTAAAGTGGCGACGAGGAGGTCGGTGGTGTTACCGGAGGATGTAAGATGCTGCGTTTTGTGGAGGGTTGGTGAATGAGATGAAACGACGGTTGATAAGAATATTAGGAGCAAGGCAACTGGTAGTAATAAGCTGAGAGTTACAATGTATTTTGGCACTTTTCTTAGATGAATCATTTTTTTTTTTGGAAAAAAAAAATAGCGGAAAGGGAGAATCTAAAAGAGTAGCTGAAATGTGAAGTGAAAGGTGAAATCATACAAGTATACTTAACACTCAAGGCCACCGCGGTAACGTAAAAGGAATTTATATTTGATGTATTTGTTATTTGTATGTGGAAAGGAATTTTATTTCAGTCAGATTTCCAATTCATGGAACGCAGACAGAGAAATATCATTTGAAAACTGAGATTAAAAAAAAAAGGAAAACACTAGATAACACTAAATTACTTATTTGTTCAAAAAATAGTACACAAAATATTTTTTTGAAATAGCATTAATTAAAAAATATATTCTTGTTTTATATTTGGATGGGAATTAGTGATTAGGGTTTAAAATTTATTATTTAGGAGGGTATTTAAAATAAAATTATAGAATATGAAGTAATTTAGTCATTTTACCCTTTATTAATGGTATTTAGAAGATTGTTTCTTTATATGTAATTTTTTTCATAATTTTTGTGTTATAGGGTTTGCCAATATAAAAGTTATGGTAATTCCTTGAACATATATACGATATATTACTTCGTTTATGATAATATCATAATTTTTGGAAGTCTTTGTTCAGATAGAGTAAGCTTGCAAAATGTTACTAACAATAACATAAAATACATGGTATCTACAAAAACTGACTAAAACTTCCATAAAAGTTCTCTAAAGGCGTTATAAATATAAAGATTCATATATATATTTGACATGCATTGAATTTGATAGTTTTATTTTATATTTATTGAACTAAATAAACATACAAAATAGAGATGAGTATGAGATAGCACAAAAAAATTTATTTCTAGTAACCAAATTTCATATGAAATCTTGTTAATTTTTTTTTGTGGATTGTAAAGTTATCTCTCTTAATATTTGATGAATAAAATTTTTATTTCTAGTAGTCTAATTTTCATAATTCTGCTAAATTAAATAGTTATAGTTTTTTAGATCTGAAACTTTTAATTAGGGTATTAAGACAAAACACACCAAAACATAATGGTAAAGGCAAAGGTATGAGTGAGTTGTTTAAATAGTAGCGACATAGTTCATCGGTTCTACTCCTAAGTATGCTTCCTCTTCCTCACATATATACATGGCTCTGTGGCTTTTAATTAGGGTATTAAGACAAAACACACCAAAACATAATGGTAAAGGCAAAGGTATGAGTGAGTTGTTTAAATAGTAGCGACGTAGTTCCTCGGTTCTACTCCTAAGTATGCTTCCTCTTCCTCACATATATACATGGCTCTGTGGCTGTTCTGGAGATGAGCAGCTCAATTCCAATTCCGTCAACACCTGTACGCATCGCTCTTCTTCGTGTACTGGTTTGATTGATGGATGGTATTCAGGATCTAGATATCCGGGGGTGCCGTGCCTATCACTATTGTAGTGAGATGGGTTTGATCTCTTACATACAATCACTATTAAATACCTAGTATGGGTTTTAGGATCTACATGGTCCGAATTTAGTGACCATCCTCCAGTCTAGTGCAGCATGGAAGACCCCGAGACGTCTAACAACTTCACTGTCCAGTGTAGAGTCAACTGCTACTCCTCTACGACCTCCAAATGGCATTTTTCAAACATCAAACGTCTTTCATCCTCCCTTTAAACCCTCATTTTCTTATCTCAGTTATCACATACCTGAAAGCTTCATTTTCTCTTGTTGAAGATTCCTCACGAGTCCACAAAAATTCACTGCTGCAGGAAAAGGGAAAGGTCTCCAGTCAGCTCAGTTCCACCAACATGTAAGAGAGTGTGTGCTCTGGAGTTTGACAACTCCTTCCTCATCCAGAACAATACTTTTAATCAAAGGCTCACAAACCCTAAGGAGCAACCAATCTCTTGATTCATCAAGGAACTCCCTAAAATCTAGACTTCCAAAGGCAAGATCCTAGGTTCGGATCTAGGCAAATACTGTTTTAAGTTTAGATTTGAATATGAGGAAGGTATGCAAAGCGTCCTCAAAAACAGACCATACCACTACAACCACTGCATAGTTATTTTGTAGAGATGGAAATCAGTCATTTTGTCTTCTTTTCCCTCAAATCTTTTTCTAGTACCTCTTCACTTCTAGCATGATAAAATGATATACAATATCGGCCTAGAACTCGGTGTCCTTGGAGATTATGAAATTTCTCAATACGATTGCTCATATCAGGGTTCTACTGAACGGCCTGACGCCAATAGCAAAGAACACAATAGTTGAATTTTTCTCAGGAGAAAAAGATCTTGTTACCCTCAAGTAATATACATTAATACAAATGTAGAATGTATTTAGAAATTTTAAAACAACACTACAGATCATAGGTTTCAGTATGTAGAACATTTACTGAAAAACTCAATATTTTCGTAGGGGTTAACACATAGATTTTTAAAAAAATTCAAAAGTATGAAAATACTGTTTTAGTGCATAGTTGCATCTTTCACTAACATATGATGAAGGTCAAAGAGGTTTGAAACTTTTGTTTTCTACGTTTCTCTAGAAAATAGAGATTTTATAGTGGTTAGTCTACCAATTTAGGGAGTATTATGAAGTTTTACTAAATTGATTGACAAAAAATTAAAATGATGTTCATGTACAATGAAAGAGAGTTTAATATACATTAATACCAATGTAGAATGTGAATTAAAATTTTAAATCAACACTAAAGATTAGAGGCTTCAGTATATAGAGCATTTACTGAAAAAATCAATATTTTTGTAGGGGTTAATACAAAGATTTTGAGAAAAATTCAAAAATAATGTTTTGATGCATAGTTACATCATGCACTAACATATGATGAAGGTCAAATATGTTTGGAACTTTTGTTGTCTCCGTTTCTCTAGAAAATATCGATTTTATAGTGGTTAGTCCACCAATTTATGGAGTATTATGAAGTTTTACTAAATAAATTGACAAAAAATTAAAACGATACCCATGTACCATGAAAGAGAGTTTAAAAAACATTAATACAAATGTATAATATGTTTAGAAATTTTAAAACAACTCTAAAGATCATAGGGTTCAGTATATAGAGTATTTACCAAAAAAGTCAATATTTTCGTAGGGGTTGACACATAGATTTTGAGAAAAAAAAAACAAAAAATATGAAAATACTAGTTTAATGCATAGTTGCATCATTCACTAACATATGATGAAGGTCAAAGAGGTTTGGAACTTTTTTTGTCTCCGTTTTTTTAGAGAATAACGATTTAATATTGGTTAGTCGACCAATTTAGAGAGTATAATGAAGTTTTACTAAATTAATTGATAAATAATTAAAACGATACCTATGTACCACGAAAGAGAGTTTAAGATACGTTAACAAAAATGTAGAATGTATTTAAAAATTTAAAAACAAAACTAAAAATCATAGGCTTCAGTATATAGAACATTTACCAAAATATTCAATATTTTTGAAAAAAATGAAAAAAATGTTTAAATACATAGTTGTATCTTTCACTAACATATGATGAAGGTCAAAGAGGTTTAGAACTTTTGTTGTCCCCGTTTTTTTAGAAAATAGCGATTTTACAGCGATTAATCCACCAATTTAGGGAGTATTATGAAGATTTACTAAATTAATTTGCAAAAAATTAAAACGATGTCAATGTACCATGACAGAGAGTTTAATATACATTAATAAAAATGTAGAATGTGATTAGAAATTTAAAAACAACACTAAAGATCATAGGCTTCAATATATAGAGCATTTACCGAAAAACTGAATATTTTCGTAGGGGTTAGTTAACACATAGATTTTGAGAAAAATTCAAAAAATATGAAAATTCTGTTTTAATGCATAGTTACATCCTCCACTAACATATTATGAAGGTCAAAGAGGTTTGGAACCTTTGTTGTCTCCATTTCTTTAGAAAATAGCGATTTTATAGTGGTTAATCCACCAATTTAGGGAGTATTATGAAGTTTTACTAAATTAATTGACAAAAAATTAAAACGATGCCCATGTACCAAGAAAGAGAGTTTAAAATACATTAATACAAATGTATAATGTGTTTAGAAATTTTAAAACAACACTAAAGATCATAGGATTCAGTATATAGAGTATTTACCGAAAAAGTCAATATTATCGAAGAGGTTAACACATAGATTTTGAGAAAAATTCAAAAATATGAAAATTTTGTTTTAATGCATAGTTGCATATTTCACTAACATACTATGAAGATCAAAGAGGTTTGGAACCTTTGTTGTCACCGTTTTTCTATAGAATAGCGATTTTATAATGGTTAATCCACCAATTTAAGTAGTATTATAAAGTTTTACTAAATAAATTGACAAAAACTTAAAACGATGCCGATTTACCATGAAAGATAGTTTAATATACATTAATTTAAATGTAGAATGTTTTTAAATTTTTTAAAACAACACTAAAGATCATAGGCTTCAGTATATAAATCATTTACTGAAAAAATCAATATTTTTGTAGGGGGTTAACACATAGATTTTGAGAAAAAAATCAAAAATATGAAAATACTGTTTTAATGCATAGTTGCATCTTGCGCTAACATATGATGAATGTCAAAGAGGTTTGAAACTTTTGCTGTCTCCGTTTTTTAGAAAATAGCGATTTTATAGTGGTTAATCCACCAATTTAGGGAGTATTATGAAGTTTTACTAAATTAATTGACAAAAAATTAAAACGATGCCTATGTACCATGAAAGAGAATTTAATATAAATTAATACAAATTTATAATGTGTTTAGAAATTTTAAAACAACACTAAAGTTCATAAGATTCAGTATATAGAGTATTTACCGAAAAAGTCAACATTATCGTAGAGGTTAACACATAGATTTTGAGAATAATTAAAAAAATATGAAAATTCTGATTTAATGCATAGTTGCATCTTTCACTAACATATTATGAAGATCAAAGAGGTTTGAAACCTTTGTTTTCTCCGTTTTTTATTGAATAGCGATTTTATAGTGGTTAATCCACCAATTTAGGAGTATTATAAGGTTTTACTAAATAAATTGACAAAAACTTAAAATGATGTCCATGTACCATGAAAGAAAGTTTAATATACATTAATACAAATGTAAAATGTGTTTAGAAATTTTAAAACAACACTAAAGATCATATGATTCAGTATATAGAGTATTTACTGAAAAACACATAGATTTTGAGAAAAAATCAAAAATATGAAAATACTGTTTTAATGCATAGTTGCATCATGCACTAACAAATGATGAAGGTCAAAGAGGTTTGGAACTTTTGTTGTCTCCGTTTCTGTAAAAAATAGCGATTTTATAGTGGTTAGTCCACCAATTTAGGGAGTATTATGAAGTTTTACTAAATTAATAGACAAAAAATTTAAATGATGCCACGTAGCATGAAAAAGAGTTTAATACACATTAATACAAATGTAGAATATTTTTAGAAATTGTAAAACAACACTAAAAATCATAGGATTCAGTATATATAGTATTTACCGAAAAAGTCAATATTTTCGTATGGGTTGGACACATAGATTTTGAGAAAAATTTAAGAATATGAAAATACTGTTTTAATGCATAGTTCCATCCTTCACTAACATATGATGAAGGTCAAAGAGGTTTGAAACTTTTGTTGTCCCCGTTTCTCTAGAAAATAGTGATTTTATAGTGATTAGTCTACCAATTTAGAGGGTATTATAAAGTTTTACTAAATTAATTGACCCAAAATAAAACGATACCCATGTATCATGAAAGAGAGTTCAATATACATTAATACTAATGTAGAATGTGTTTAGAACATTTTAAAACAACACTAAAAATCATAGGATTCAGTATATAGAGTATTTACCGAAAAAGTAAATATTTTAGTAGGGGTTGTTGACACCTAGATTTTGTGAAAAATTGAAAATATAAAAATACTGTTTTAATGCATAGTTGTATCATTCACTAACATATGATGAAGGTCAAAGAGGTTTGAAACCTTTGTGTCTCCGTTTTTCTAAAGAATAGCTATGTTATATTGGTTAGTCCACCAATTTAGGGAGTATAATGAAGTTTTACTAAATTAATTGACAAAAAATTAAAATGATGTTCATGTACAATGAAAGAGAGTTTCATATACATTAATACAAATTTAGAATGTATTTAGAAATTTAAAAACAACACTAAATATCATAGGCTTCAGTATATAGAGCATTTACCGAAAATTCAATATTTTCGTAGGGGTTAACACATATATTTTGAGAAAAAATCAAAATATGAAAATACTGTTTTAGTGAATAATTGTATATTTCACTAATATATGATAAATGTCAAAGAGGTTTGGAACTTTTGTTGTCCCTGTTTTTTCTAGAGAATAGCGATTTTATAGTGGTTATTCCACCAATTTAAGGAGTATTATGAAGTTATACTAAATTAATTGATAAAAAATTAAAATGATGCTCATGTACCTTGAAAGAAAGTTTAATATACTTTAATTTAAATGTAGATTGTGTTTAGAAATTTTAAAACAACACTAAAGATTATATGCTTCAGTATATAGAGCATTTACCAAAAAATTTAATATTTTTTAGGGGTTAACACATAGATTTTGAAAAAAATTCAAAAATATGAAAATACTGTTTTAATGCATAGTTGCATCATTCACTAACATATTATGAAGATCAAAGAGGTTTGGAACTTTTGTTGTCTTCGTTTTTCTAGAGAATAGCGATTTTATAGTGGTTAGTCCACCAATTTAGGGAGTATTATAAAGTTTTACTAAATAAATTTACAAAACTTAAAACGATGCCCATGTATCATGAAAGAAAGTTTAATATACATTAATACAAATTTAAAATGTGTTTAGATAGTTTAAAACAACACTAAAGATCATAGGCTTTAGTATATAGAGCATTTACCAAAAAATTTAATATTTTTTCTTACGGGTTAACACATAGATTTTGTGAAAAATTCAAAAATATTGTTTTAATGCATAGTTGCATCCTGCACTAACAATTGATGAATGTCAAAGAGGTTTGGAACTTTTATTGTCTTTGTTTCTCTAGAAAATAGCAATTTTATAGTGGCTGACCCACCAATTTAAGGAGTATTATGAAATTTTACTAAATTTAATTTACAAAAGATTAAAATGATGCATATGTATCATGAAAGAGAGTTTAATATACTTTAATATAAATATATAATGCTTTTAGAAATTTTAAAGCAACACTAAAAATCATAGGCTTCAGTATATAGAGCATTTATTGAAAAATTCAATATTTCGTAGGGACACAAAGATTTTGAAAAAAAATTCAAAAATATGAAAATATTATTTTAATGCATAATTCCATCCTTCCTTAATATATGATGAGTGTCAAAGAGATTTGGAACTTTTGTTATCTCTGTTTCTCTGGAAAATAACGATTTTATAGTGGTTAGTCCACCAATTTAGGGAGTATTATGAAGTTTTACTAAATTAATTAACAAAAAAATAAAACGATGCCCATGTACCATGAAAGAGAGTTTAATATACATTAATACTAACGTAGAATGTGTTTAGAAATTTTAAAACAACACTAAAAATTATAAGATTCAGTATATTGAGTATTTACCGAAAAAGTAAATATTTTAGTAGGGGTGTTGACACCTAGATTTTGTGAAAAATTGAAAAATATGAAAATACTGTTTTAATGCGTAGTTGTAACCTTCACTAACATATGATGAAGGTCAAAGAGGTTTGAAACTTTTGTTGTCTCCGTTTTTCTAGAGAATAGCAATGTTATATTGGTTAGTCCACCAATTTAGGGAGTATAATGAAGTTTTACTAAATTAATTGATAAAAAATTAAAATGATGCCCATGTACAATGAAAGAGAGTTTAGTATACATTAATACAAATGTAGAATGTATTTAGAAATTCAAAAACAACACAAAATATCATAGGCTTCAGTATATAGAGCATTTGCCAAAAAATTCAATATTTTCGTAGGGGTTAACACTTACATTTTGAGAAAAATTCAAAATATGAAAATAATGTTTTAATGTATAATTGTATCTTTCACTAACATAAGATAAATTTCAAAGAGGTTTCTAACTTTTGTTGTCCCCGTTTTTCTAGAAAATAACGATTTTATATTGGTTAGTTCACCAATTTAGGAAGTATTATGAAGTTATACTAAATTAATTGACAAAAAATTAAAATGATGCTCATGTACCATGAAAGAGAGTTTAATATATATTAATTTAAATGTAGAATGTGTTTAGAAATTTTAAAACAATACTAAAGATCATAGACTTCAGTATATAGAGCATTTACCGAAAAATTTAATATTTCTTAGGGGTTGACACATAGATTTTGAGACAGATTCAAAAAATGAAAATACTATTTTAATGCATAGTTGCATCTTTCACTAACATATTATGAAGATCAAAGAGGTTTAGAACTTTTGTTGTCTCTGTTTTTCTAGAGAATAGCAATTTTATAGTGGTTAGTCCACCAATTTAAGGAGTATTATAAAGTTTTAATAAATAAATTTACAAAAAAAAATAAAACGATGCTCATGTACCATGAAATAGAGTTTAATATATATTAATACAAGTGTAGAATGTGTTAAAAAAATTTAATACAACAATAAAGATCATAGGCTTCAGTATATAGAGCATTTACCGGAAAATTCAATATTTTCTTAGGGGTTAAAACATAGATTTTGAGAAAAATTCAAAAATATAGAAATACTGTTTTAACGCATAGTTGCATCCTCCTCTAACATATTATGAAGATCAAAGAGGTTTGGAGCTTTTGTTGTCTCCGTTTTTCTAGAGCATAGCGATTTTATAGTGGTTAGTCCACTAATTTAGGGAGTATTATAAAGTTTTACTAAATAAATTTACAAAAACTTAAAACGATGTCATGTACCATGAAAGAGAGTTTAATATAGATTAATACAAATGTAGAATGTGTTTAGAAAATTTAAAACAACACTAAAGATCATAGGTTTCAGTATATAGAGCATTTACCGGAAAATTCAATATTTTCTTAGGGGTTAACACATAGAATTTGAGAAAAAAAAATTCAAAAATATGAAAATAATGTTTTAATGCATAGTTTCATCCTTAACTAACATATGATAAAGGTCAAAGAGGTTTGAAACTTTCGTTGTCTCCGTTTCTCTAGAAAATAGCGATTTAATAGTGGTTAGCCCACCAATATAGAGAGTATTATGAAGTTTTACTAAATTAATTGACAAAAAATTAAAATTATGCACATGTACCATGAAAGAGAGTTTAATATACATTAATACAAATGTAAAATGTGTTTAGAAATTTTAAAACAACACTAAAGATCATAGGCTTCAATATATAAAGCATTTACTGAAAAAATCAATATTTTTGTTGGGGTTAACACATAGATTTTAAGAAAAATTCAAAAATATAAAAATACTGTTTTAATGCATAGTTCCATCATGCACTAACATATGATGAATGTCAAAGAGGTTTGAAACTTTTGTTATCTCCGTTTTTTTTAGAAAATAGCGATTTTATAGTGGTTAATCCACCAATTTATGGTGTATTATGAAGTTTTACTAAATTAATTGACAAAAAAATAAAACGATGCTCATGTACCATGAAAGAGAGTTTAATATAAATTAATACTAATGTAGAATGTGTTTACCATGAAAATTTAAAACAACATTAAAGATTATAGGATTCAATATATAGTATTTACCGGAGAAATTAATATTTTCGTATGGGTTGACACATAGATGTTGAAAAAAGTTCAGAAATATGAAAATACATGAATAGTTGCATCCAAGAACATAGTTGCATCATTAGAGCTTCTGATGATAATTGACGCTTGTAACCATGACTCATAATCACTATATTCATAACCTGGAAGAGATATCTTTACAACTTCTATGCTACTAACTCCGAGAATAGGAACATGTTTCCCCGCATGATTTTGGCATTCAATATCGTACCCGTTTTCTAGAGAGCATCCCTCTCCCACTCCAAACGGGAAGGGGATCTCAGTTTGTCCACAAAAATGTGGACAAGATTCCAAAGCTATGAGAGCAGCTGAATCAAGGATCAGCAAAAGTGAAAAAAAGAAGAGAATGAAAATGGAACAGCTCATGGTTTATGTTTCAAGAAACGTTTTCTCTTTTTCTTTTCCTGGTAATAAATGTAGAGACAGGCTCTTGAGAAGTGTTTCTGAGGAAATCAAGCTTTTCCTTTTCTTGCATCTTCTTCCTCGGTTATTACATTCCTCAATCAAGTTGTAGTTACAAGCATAAACTTAGTCATTCATTAGATCGTGTTTGTCTTTCCTTACCGAAATCACCTCAGCCTAAAAGTTTGGTATGCCTACTTGGGTAGCAGGAAGCATGTATCATGAGTATCTTTGAACTTGTCCCTTTGCAAACATAAATGTACGAGGAAAACCAAAGAAAGGAAGCACAAGTCTCCATAGACAAGCCAAACTTTGAATATTGCGCCATAATGTTAAGTAAGTTTGCGATGAAAGATTTGAATTCATTTGCATTCAGTCTATGTCTCCGACACTGTGTTATGTTCAAGGCCTAACTGAGAAGAAAATCTCTATCAGCTGGTATGGTCGGAGAGAAAACTGGGCTACAGAGACGCTAAACGGGCCTACAAGACAAGAAGATTATGCCCAATAGTTACAGACCCAATTAAGTCTCGAACTCGGTAATGACTTTCTGCCACTGTTACCAATTAACCCACACATGTTCTCATGTACAAATAAATAGATTTGGTATGAATAAATTCATGATCGATTTGTATTGGAAAAATATGTAAATTTGACCAAGCATGACCATTACTAATACTTTGATCCATTGGACATTATCTATAAAGTCCTAATTTCTATGGACCTGTATTAGCAGAATAAAGCTCATCAAAACCCTTAATGGGTCTGAGTTAATTATTAACAGTTTTGGAGCATTTGTAGAAACAAAAGTCATTTTCGGTCTGAAAATGTTAAACCGACAAATTTTATTTGGTTGTTCGATAAAAAAGTAAGGGAGTCGGTTTTTTGTTCGACGATTGGTTTTGAGATGATTTCAATTCGAACGAAGGTGATTCTCGTTTGAGGATAATCTGCTATGATCCTTTCCGATCAATCCGTTGCGCTTGAATTTTTTTTCCTGCGGTTGTTCAGCATTCGCCTTCTAATAAATATGTATAGTACACCTACTCCGACCAACGCTATTCCACATTAGTCGAATGATTGGAGGTCCTCCGCAAGTGTAGTGATTTTTCTTCTTTATCTAGGAAGCTCAGCTCATGATATTAATTAGTCTATGTGCTGCATATCGTATGCATGGATTAGAAATAAGAATATAAGAAGTTAGGATGTTATTTAAATATTTTTCTTACAAGTAGCAATTATGTGTACATTATGAAGAAAATAGATTACTCGAACTTTCTCTCTTATCACTCTGTTCCCATGTGACGATGATACGGTTAATTTTAGATTAAAAGAAATAATAATTGACTTATCTTCTAGGTTTTGATTTTGTTATGATTTGTGTGTTTTGAATTGTCTTCCAATTATTAAAAAAAAAATATAAGACGATTGTTTTTGTTTTCTTTAACTAATTTCCATGTAAGGTTTTATCATCATTCTTTTCTCTGAAGATGTTTTGTGTTAAAAAGAAGTTTTAAAAATTAACAAAATAAGAGGTTAAAAATACGTGATTCTAAATTGGTTTTTTCTTGTTGTTGGTTTCTTAGTTGGATTCTTTCAATAATATTCAAAGACGTTAGGAAAATAATGTATCCCTTGTTTGCCAATTTGTCATCATCAAGCATGTCTTATGATCATTCCTAGCGCTACCAGTATTTTCAACGTGACTATATATCTATTTCCAGGATTAGAATATCTATAACAGATATATAAATATTTTGCTTACGTTGCAGCATTCTATATTTAGGGGGCGACTGGTTTTTCCGCTACCACCCGCAAACGCAGCTTTTGCGGTTGGTAGCGGTTGTCGGCGGTTTGCAACAATCATTCGAATCGTTCTAAACCGCTTCAAACCGCTCTGAATCTCATAAATTTAAAAGTTGGCTCCAACTAGCGTTTGCGGGAGGGTAAATTTTTTTTTTTTAAACAATATATATACAAAAGTAAAAATATTTAATAAAAAATTTAAAATTGAAATTATGAAATATTAAAATATATCTATTATATTTTAATAAATATTATAAAATTTTATAATAAAAACATTTTCAATAAATTTTCAAAAATTAAAATTATAACTTTCTAAATATAAATTTTATATTTATTATAATTTTATGATTTTTGATATTTTTATAATTATATTAAATGTAAATATTGTTAATTTATTATTTGACTGTTACCGTATTTGGTAGTTAACCAGTGATAAGTCACCCGCAAACGCACCAATTTTTAACCGCAGTACCAGTCGTACAAATTTCTTAAAACCGTTAGAAACCGCAATTGCCCGCATCCACAAACTCCCGTAATCGTAACCGCAACCGCTGCGTTTGAACCAGTCAGGCCCTTAGTTGTTAGAGAATCACAAGTTCGATTTCTCTTGAAACTAAATTGTAAATCTACGATTTTTTAAATAATTTATATTTATATTTTTACATATCCAGGAGCAGGAAGCATTTTAAGCTGCATTTATATAACAAGTGTCTCCCAAAATATATCGATGTAGATGTCAACTGTATATTCACTATTCAGACAGAAAAATAATAATGTAAAACTAAAAATAAGGATGTACATTTCAACTATATATTTAGAAAGAAAACTATAATGTAAAAGTTGGAGATTTTTGTATAAATAAAATTACATTGGTTATAGATCAATTTGCAAGATAAATGCTCCCTTATCTTGTGGTTGTATGTTCTTAAATTTTGATACGTTCCTTCATAAAGATTTTCAAAGCTTCCCATAATGACATTACATACACGTAGAATTGCAGATTATATAATGCGTGCCGTTTTTGTATGTCTATCTCGGTATAATTATGTCGGCAAACAAATTGAGTTAAATTGACGAGAGAAAAAAGTTGAGGATGACATGCGTGCCATTTTTCTCCATTCCTTACATTCTTATACGTGTCACTGTTTTCCATTAACTTTTTACATTTAATCAAACTCAAAGCATGGCGCAATTCTTCATTGCTTAACGATACTTTAAATTTGGAATTACGGGGTAAACTTTACTTAGAAAATGAGTGTAATTAGCTATCGATTTGACTATAGAACCGTACCTAGGAAACTGAATTCAGTTAATTACCACGTCTACTTTTTCAATGAAGTAGTATTAATGCGTTTAGTTGAGTATATTTAATAAACAAGCAATTGCATTTCTATCCAAAAGTATATGGCCAAGAATTTTTTTTAAAAGATAAAAATTACACTGAAAACATAAAATTTTATCTTTTTTTTTGTCATCACAAAGTTCTAATCTTTGTGAGACGAATTTTTTTTGTAAAACTTCTATCTTCATAAAGCAATAAAAAAATATTTATAATGATTGTTGGAGATAAACTATGTTCTATTTACAAACATAATTGTATTTTAAGATAATTATAAATTTCTGTTAAATTCAGGAAATACATATGTAAGAGAATAGAGTAAAATTCTAATGTAAACTTTTACTTAGAGTAATTCTCAAATGGAGTGAATTTTCTTCGAATGATATTCCATTTTAGAATAAGCTCATTTTTACACATTATAAAATAAAATGTAGAATTGGGTTAGTACATATTTTACCCGAAACTCAATTAAAAAAAAATATATAGTGAAGTTGCAGATGCTCTAAAACTTGAAACTCTATATACATATAAGTTTTATATTAAGCTTTCTAAGATTTCACGGCATATTAGGATTTAATAAAGCATTTTTAAAACTTCACCTTTAAAACTTTATTATCTTTACATAGAACGAATTCAAATTCAATAAGTAGTTCCTAATTTTTCCATGTATGATCATATTGTACTTACTCAAATACCAAGAATATAAAATTACCACAAAAGAAATCATATTTTGTGAATTTCCACTAACACTGAGAACTTGGACTCTTTCTAGTATCCCATAAATCCATAAAGATTCCAATGCTTTTGATACTCCCTCCGTTTCAAAATAGATGATGTTTTGGAGAGTTTAAAATGTTTCAAAATACTTGATGTTTTGATATTTTTATATTAGTTTTAGTTTTACAGAAAACTGTGTCATCAATGATGTTTTATCGTAGGTTTTGTGATTGGCTGAATTAGTTTTACTTTATATTTTTAATGTTACTTTTTAGAAAAAAGAGTATGTCTTAATTCTTGTGCATTCATCTAAAACATCAAGTATTTTGAAACAGATGGAGTATTTGCTAATGTGGAATCTATGATGGAATCTATCAAATAAGAATAATCAATTTACATAGATACTACGGTATATTTAAAAAGAAAGAAGTAATAAGTCGTATAAAATATAGATCGAGACCCCAAAACATTTTAACAAACAGATTACATTCTTTGGACGGAATCCTATTTTGGTATCCGACAGTGAGAATTAAAATGCATATCAGATGGATATAGAGAGAGAATAACCAGACCCACACACATGAAGATAGTGTTATATAAATAGGTTTGGAAAGAATGTGATCAGTGTACATGATTGGTATGGTATTGCTCGTTATAAGGATATGATGGATTGATGAGATAAAGAATGTACATTGTAGTCTTTCTCCATTGTTTTCGAAAATGAGCCATGAAATATATGAGCACTTTAACTTTGCGACAAATTATTTGGAGTTAGTGAACACCATAAGAATAGACCGCGTTCGCCATATACGTTGAAGAGTACCAAAGATGCAAAGAAAAAATCAACTCTTTTGCTATGAAACATGTATCAAGAGCGACCAAAACAATGACACACAAACTAGCCAGAAGTGTTAGGATTCACCCTATACACATGTCCGCATAGACATGTGCTATCAGTTTGAATTTTAGAGTCTGTAATTGTTAACAAAAAAAAATTATACAAATATAAGCAATTAAAACTAACGTAAAAGGATTACTATGATGACATGCAAGTTTAATAAAATAAAAACGCAACCAAAGAAATGAAGGTTATATTAAAGAAAAGTGTTTGACTAATTTGATTCCACAGCAAGTCTTTGCCTATAGTCTCCATCGCTTTCGGACCGTCTGCAATTTTATCATTAACACATATTCTCTTTTAAAGGTCCCCAGCAAAGAAAAATATGCAGTACTGTCCAACTAATGCGACAAACAATAATATTTAGATACAAACAGAATAGTACTAGCAAAATAACATTAAGGAATGCTAACTACTGAATAACCAGTTTAGTCAACACAACTGCAGAATTTTTAAGTTTTCATGAGGTTTAGGAATATTTATTTAGTTTAAAAATGCAAAATCTTAAGGTGGACCAGGACGTGATTAGAATGTGGCTGGACAGTTGACACTTCTTCAGTCTCAATTATTTCTGCGTGTTGACCCAAAAAGATATTCCTGCTCATACAATTTTTCTACACCACATTAAATACATATTTTAAAATGTTGAAAAATGGGAAAATGTTCTTAAATTCTTATGCTACTCTTAACTTAACGAGATCTCTCTTCTACTAAAAATAGGAAGCTGCATAAAACTATAGTTTTGGTTTGATAAGATGCATAATAGCGAAATGACGTTTTAAATACCATTTCATAAATATTTTATCAATCAAAAGTCACGTTTAATATGGCTTGGATCTGGTTAAAATAAGTTGCAGATTTTTTCTTTCAATCCCTGGCAACACCAAAAACTAGAAAAAATCAAACAGACGAATATCTTTGTAATTTACAAGAATAGTTAATGTTAATCCCTTTTGAACAAAAAAAAAGAAGTTAATGTTAATCCTTCGAATATACAAAACCGACGTTCATTCTTTTATTTTTCCTTTTGAATCTGCTGGTGTTATGATAATTGTGTAGTAAATATACACCTACAAAAATGAATTATGGTAATGGTTGTAAATTTGTTTGACCAAAAAAAAGAGGTAATGGTTGTAAATTTACAAGCTAAATGTGTGTGTATAACATGCCGGTGCATATAGGCGTACAATAATAGATAAATTATCACAACTTTACAAAAGAAAAAGAAAGTAATTAGACAATTATTGTTTAATTATTTGAGCTCATAAGTCAAATAGTCCATACCTAATATAGTTAATTTAGGCGAAACAACGAAAGTTTTATAGAGAATATACATTAATAGTAATACTTTTTTTTTTTTTGAAACACATACATTAATAGTAATACATTATATGCATACTATTGCCTAACACATTGCCACCGCCATCGACAATAATTATTCTACAGGATCTGAGCAGTTCATAAATTGATTTTATTTTATTTTAACACGAAATACGCATAATATTCAAGCTTTATATTCATTGTAGTTTTACGCATAAATATTTATATATAATTAATACACTGGTGAGTTAGTTATACATATCCCGATATCTCGTAATATAGTATTCCATCATTATCCGATTAGAGCCAGGACATGAACGGACATAGATCTTTACCAAAAACAGCTGGGCAGCTTTGGAGATGCAATGTCCGATGAATATAATATATACGTAACAACGCGTTTTTCTCACACAAGACTCCATGATATTGACTTGGAAAAAAAAACTACATAGATCGGCCATTATTGTTGTTTTGTTATATTATAATTAAAATAAAAAGGGGAAACATTTAAATAACACATCACATAACTTAGATTTTGAATAAAACAATTGAAAATATGGCCACAACAGCTACATTTATACTAGATTATTTGTGAAAATTTTCTCCATGTCAGTAACATTTATATGGACCACCTCCCAACCTCCTCCACTCTATATAAACCCACTAAACCTAATTCTCCAAAATACAAAACATTCATTTAACAAATACAATAAACAGAAACATGACATTTCCAAAACTCTTGCTCATTACACTCTTCTTGTCTCTTCAAACACTCTTCATTGCTTCTCAAATCCTTACTTCTTCATCAAACTCTTCCTCAAGCATCTGCAAAACGACTCCGGACCCCAAGTTCTGCAAGTCAGTGTTCCCACAAACGTCACAAGGGGACGTTCGGGACTACGGCCGCTTCTCCCTACGTAAGTCACTAACGCAGTCGCGAAAATTCACACGCACGATAGACAAATACCTCAAACGCAACAAAGGCTTATTATCACACTCCGCCGTTGGAGCTCTCCAAGACTGCCGTGACTTAGCTAGCCTCACTACGGACTATCTCACAACGTCGTTCGAGACCGTCAACGTCACCGCATCGTCCAAAACGCTGTCGTTTTCGAAAGCCGATGATATCCAAACGCTTCTTTCCGCGGCGTTGACCAACGAGCAAACGTGTCTCGACGGGGTCAACACCGCGGCTTCCTCCTCGTGGACCATACGGAACGGCGTCGCATTGCCTCTCATTAACGACACGAAGCTTTTCAGCGTTTCCCTCGCTTTGTTCACCAAAGGGTGGGTCCCAAAGAAGAAGAAACAAACCGGCTACTCTTGGGCCCACCCGAAGAACACTCACTCTCACAACAAGCCGCTCCGTCACTTTCGTAACGGAGCTTTGCCGTTAAAGATGACGGAACAGACGCGCGCCGTTTACGAGTCTTTAAGCAGGAGGAAGCTCGCCGACGACAATGACGATAACACGGTGCTTGTGAGTGACATTGTGACGGTGAACCAAAACGGAACAGGGAATTTCACGACCATTACGGACGCAGTTGCGGCGGCGCCGAACAAAACCGACGGTACAGCTGGATACTTTGTTATCTACGTGACGTCTGGTGTTTATGACGAAAACGTATTGATCGCTAAGAACAAAAGGTATCTAATGATGATCGGTGACGGAATCAACCGTACGATTATTACCGGTAACCGGAGCGTCGTTGACGGTTGGACCACTTTCAACTCCGCCACTTTTGGTACGTCCATAAGAGATATGATATGCTTTATTCCACATGCATGAATGACTTTAGTTTGTAGCTATATTTAGCTAGTTAAAATACTATTGGTGCATAGTTTTAAAAGTTCTTCAAAAAAGCTAGTTAAAATACTACTAATTATATCTGAAAAGAAAATTAATATTATGAATTTTGTAGTATAATATTATGAAAATAGCTAATGTTGTCAAAAGTGTCAAAATGACATTCATAATATAAATATAATACTAATACTAATATTGTGTAGTTGTTTAATCAAAACAAGTACCTTGAAGTAACATTTAAATAAATAAGTTTTTTTTAAATATAAATAATTAAGTTTAGTTCCAATAGTACCACAATTAGTTTTGAACTGTATATGAGTTTTAAAAGCTAATGATTCGAATTCAAAGAGTTACTAAATTCTTTAAGATTCATGTCTCATTTTATGAATTTTAATATGCTCAAAGTTTATTTTCACAAATTTACAATTTTTATGATACTTAAAACGAGTATTTTAAAAATAATTACTATATTTGTCATATTTGCAATAGAAATACAAAAACACTTTTGCATGTTGCCGACGCATATTTTTGGATTGACTTTAACCAAAAAGAATTGAACCCAACCTTTAAATGCGTTGTAGTTCAACACGTTTCTCACTATATGACACACTTTGTAGTACTTCTAGGAGACTAGTGAATAAGTGACAAGACGCATTAACAATTCTTTTTCATCTTGGGTCAACTATTATCGTTTTGTTTTATAGTATTTGTTAGAAAAAAAGAATAATCGTTGTGTGTTTATTCTTTCAGCCGTGACATCGCCGAACTTCGTCGCGGTAAACATGACTTTCCGGAACACGGCCGGACCAGAGAAGCACCAGGCCGTGGCGTTGAGGAGCAGCGCCGATCTCTCCATCTTTTATAGCTGCAGTTTCGAAGCTTACCAAGACACTTTATACACTCACTCACTAAGACAATTCTATAGAGAATGCGACATATATGGAACAGTCGATTTCATATTCGGAAACGCAGCTGTTGTCTTACAAAATTGTAATCTGTATCCGAGACAAGCGTTACCGAACCAGTTTAACGCTATCACAGCTCAAGGTCGTACCGACCCGAACCAAAACACAGGAACTTCGATCCACAATTGTACGATTAGACCTGCGGATGATCTGGCTTCGAGCAACTATACGGTCAAAACGTATTTGGGACGACCGTGGAAAGAGTATTCACGTACGGTTTTCATGCAATCGTACTTGGATGGTTTTGTTGAACCGGTTGGTTGGAGAGAGTGGAATGGAGATTTTGCATTGAGTACGCTGTACTATGCTGAGTATAACAATACCGGACCCGGTTCAAGTACCACGAATCGGGTGGTTTGGCCAGGTTATCACGTGATCAACTCAACCGATGCGAATAACTTTACGGTTTCGAATTTCTTGTTTGGAGATGAGTGGATGGTTCAGAGTGGCGTGCCGTATATGGCCGGTTTACTTTCGTAGTTTCTTGTATTTGATTATTTATTCTTACTTTATTAGTCCATAGTAGAACTTTAATAAACCGTTGTAGTTTTGGACATTTATGTGAGAATACTATAAAATAATAATTATAATTTCAGTTACATTTTTTTGACATATGATTTACTGAATCCAAAAGTTGGAAGATATTGTTAGAATAAATGATGGATACAATACAAAGACATTATACATTGTTTTAATAGTAAACCCTTTCTCAAAAAAAAAGAAAGACATTATACATTAATTGTTCACGAGTAAAAATGTTCCATTCCAAATCATCTTCATTTGCTTTCCTAGCTCTGTTTCCAGGGATTCCAAAAAAACGTTCCACAGACGCCACATTAACCAAAAGGCCAGAGATTGTTGATCTGATTTTGATATATGCAGTACCGGTCATGAGTTGTTAAAAAGAAAAAAAGGACCTAAAATAGCAGCATTAAACTAACCTACTTTACCTTTAAACTGAAATAAACTTTGTAAATTGAGAATTGAAAATATTTGATGATATTGACTATTGAGAGCCGGAAAGCTCATGTTTCCCCCCTAGCTTCCTCCCATAACCGGACCTGGTTGTAGGCAATATAAGTAGTGATAACATGGATGTTATGTTGTTCTCTAGACTTTAGATATTAGTTGTAGACACATTGTTGATATAGTTGATAGATTCCAAGTGTCAAGTACATACGAGCAATTGAAAAGGATGTGGTTAAAAATTTTCCCTCACTTTGTAGGCATGTATATGCGTCTAGCTGCATTACAATCGTCTTCTGTTAATAGTAGGTAGCAGATTATCTTCATTCCACTGTTTTGCTATTGGTTGTAGTGCTTCAGCCAATGCAAATTTAGGTTGATGTGTTGGTAACCACTGAAGACATCTCCAATCCTACTTTATTTTTTACTAGTGGCATGCCCGCCCGGGGCGGTTGCATTTTTGCTGTAATTCTTATGTTTTTTATGTAGCCATGTTTTGGAGTTAGTTGTTTGTGCTGAATTTACTTCATTTTTGAAAGTTAGGTAATGTTTGAATGAATATTAGATAGGCCGAGGCCTAAATGTAGATAAGTCGTAAGTCATTTTAATAACCCTGAAAACTTGGTTTCAAATAGTCATCAAGATTGTTGCGTACTGATTTTGTTTTTCCACGTTCCTGCGTTCTTCAGTGAAAGCAAGCAACAACAATCCAATAATAAAGTTTTTTACTTTTTCACGATAAGAAATGTTATAACTTTTTTAAGTATCCATTAACTTTTTTAGCATGGAAATCTAAATCTTTATAGACAAAACAGAGTAATCTTCCACAAACAGAAAAAAACAAAATAAAAATAAGAGGAAATGCCAGCAAACAGAAGAACAGAAGTTTGTGAATAACAGACTTGCTTTTCTTATGTAACCACTCTTCTTGACGGTTGATGCTGTTGAACTCGATGCTTCAGACTGAGACTGATTATCTGAGACACCTCCTTTGCTGTTCTTGCATCTAGCTTTAGCGGTTGCCTTAACCATGCTTAAGAGTTTGTAATTTTAGAATAGTCTTGGGATATGTAATTGTGTTAGGTATATTAGATATTGATCCAGTAAAAGTACGTAACAGCTGAGTAATGTGTATTTAATTGACTCTAACGTTAAATGTAAAATAATGATGGTGTGTAGCTGAAAGACCTATCGTTAACCGTTACTGTTTTCTATAAACTTTTTTACTCTGCATGGTAAAGAGGCTAATCTAATTTTTTTTTTCTTTTAAGGTAAATCACAAAATAGCTCATACTTTATTTTAAAGTTAGTGCCAATGAATGTACGTTCGATCTTAAATAACTTCAGTGCCAAGCAATATCTGCTCCATATTAGAACAATATAAGTTAGTGTGCAGCGCATATAATAATTAGGTTCCTATTCATTGTTTTTTTTATCAGCACAGATACATGGTGAAAACTTTAACACATAATTAGTTGGTTTAGAATTTAGAGTGTATTTGGTTTATAATTTACACGGAAAGCCCAATTTACATGATTTTAATATTTTATGGTTGATTCAACATGGCCACAAATATTAAACTTCGCCTTCAAATGATTTACATGATCTTTAAATTTAAAAATTGTTATGTTTTTATTTTATTTTTGCAAACTGAAAGTACAATGTGTAGCATAAAGGATAACAAATATTTTGAGCATCTTAGGTTAATATCAAAGCACCAAAACGGAAGACTGTATAATATCGAAAGAAAAAGATCAGATTGCATTCGTTAAAACATCCACCAGACATAGAATTCAAATCTATAATATTAGGAAAAAAGAAACTAAAGAGTTTAAATAAAAAAGATGAACAAAAGATAAAGCATTTTTTGATAGGTAAGCGGTGGGAAATGATGCAATCCAGGTTGATCTACTCCTTGTGTGCCTTCTTCTTCACGTTCCCATCATTGACAAGCTTCTGTTTTTTGCAGCCTGAGAACCGTGATATGGGACATTTGATGCCGATGCATTGTTGCTGACAACGGTACTCTCATCAATCTTTGGTGCCACACCATCTCCATTGTCAGCTGGTCCATGATCACCCCCCTGAAACCATTGTAACGGTGTCAATATAGTGCTGTAAATTTTGTAAACTATAACTTTAAAAATACTAACATCGTTAACAAACGCTGGCAATGGCGCTCTCTCGTGTTCACTTATTATACGGGAGACAGTGAAACTCTGGTGCTTGGAGGTGAAGTTGAACTGACCCAACTTGAGCTGGAAAGTGAAAGTTTTTCCAACTACTTCATTCAAGAACGGAGGGAAGTCGCTGTCGACCCTAGCATTCACACCCGCACCCTGCAAATAGAAGCTTAGGATTATGGAAATGGATCAAAGACACAGAAGCATGAGCTACTGTTACATATGCTGAGTGCTTACAAAAATATGTGCAGCCTCAGATGCTTGGATGTTGGTTAGCTTAGCAATCTCTGTATCAAATGCTACAAATACAGCCTCATCCGTATGGTCCGCCACCGAGAACTCCACCCGATACCTGTAAACAGAGTTGAGATAATGTGATAAACTAACGCACATGCTATGAGACAACTTATCTGAAACAATTGAATAAGATCAGTGAAGAATCTCAACCTTAACACACCCGTAGCGTTCTCCCTATCACACGAGAGACAAGTGAAAGATGTTTCATCCCGCTGAAGCTTCTTTGCGCTTTTGGAGCATCCGATATAGCACCATCCCTTATCCGACTGAAGACTGGTCACCTCGGCCTTGCATAGGAACTCAATATCCTGAGACCAAAAAGAATGCTCGTAGAATTAGAAGGAAACACACGAAATAAAAGATTCTGTTTGGAATAATTTAACCTGTGGGTCAGCGGCAAGGACATATTGGTTCAGTTCAGCAACGGTCAAGGGCTCGATTTTCTGAGCTGAGACCACTTTTGATTTAGAAGAGCTCGAATTGGCTCCATCACCAACCAGCCTAGTGTGCAAACAACACCCAAGATAAATCAGTTGAAAACAAACCAATGAGGTGAACTATATCAATCTCAGCATAAAACACTTACTTTTCATAATGCTCTTTTCCAGCTGATGTTTCACGGTCGAAATAAAAGTGCGTACCAGACGTAGCGTTGAGAAAAAGCTTCCCTGAAAGTGGAAAATGCGTAAGTGAACCGTGCTAATGAAGGGCTCTTAGGTGAAAACATGTATCTTACCTCCAACAACTTTGGGATTGATACTTGTAAACAGTATAACCCTTGGCTTAGAGACGTGCTCGTCAAACTTAGTTTGGAAAGTTACAGCACGATCATCAAACATACTGACACAAACATTGACATCCCTGATGCAATTTGATGTCGTGTTAGCAACAAAGACTATGTCAATTACTGGATAAACAAATATACAGCTTACCCTTCCAAACGTAGAGTCACCATTACACGCTGAGGACCGCGTAGACCGTCGGTGATCGTGCTCCTCACGGAACTTACTCCACCAACGATATCTTGAAATTTTTTTTTTTAATAAACGTCAGTAGAGGTGAGAAGGATAAGTGTATTAGTACAGAAGAGATAAACCTGGGAGTTCTCTGTTAGTATTTGCCAATGCCAGAAACTGTTCATGGCTGCGAAACCTGAATAACTCAGTCGGAATGTCCTTGTCCGAGTCAGTTTTTGGCTCAAAAAAAGTTCCATCATTGAAGCGTATGGACACCGGAGAGTCAGAGAGTCGGTATTTTGGGTTAGCCCGTGCCACGTCGAAACCACTGAGAGAGTAGACGGAGCCTTCACTGAGCCGCCTCCGGAAAGTGTCAACGCGGCTTGAGTTGATGCTCCCGTGTATCAGCGTAGACTGCGACGAGTCAAGAATAAACCAAACAATTAAACATCAAGATCTAACTGACATAAATAAGAAACAGAACACAATCGGATTTACCTGTTCATCAAGGAGAAGCATGTCAAGGCTCATAAGCTCTCCATCTTTCCTGACGTTGCGAGCTTCCCAGAACCTCAGAAGACGAACTTCAGCGGTGTTTGAGCAACGGCCTGCTCTCAAGTTAGCGAGAAGAACATATGAAGACATATCGGAAGGCGCGTCGGATTGCTTAAGCTATAAATCTCAGAGCTGTAGATCCTCATCGCTCCAAGACACACGTATTTATAGCGCCACCTCCGATCTGTTACAAAACCGGGTCGTCCATAAGAGCAAATGAGATGGAGTGGGAAGAGAGGTGGGGTGAAAATTGATGATCGAATTAAAGATCGATTTCAATGAAGACTACGTTACAGAGAGGTGAGAAAGCAAAAACGATGGAAAGAGGAAGGCGGAAATGGCAACGCCGTGAGCATACGTCAACCCTAGCAACATCACTTGGGCCCAAAGTAAAAACAAAAGCCCAAACAAAACCAAATCTCCTCCCGTAACCAAACTCTCGCGTAAGAAAAAAACGAAATCCCCTCTCCCTTCGACACGTGTCAGCAAAACGAACGGGGTCTGCTGACGTGGCAGCCTCTGGAGTGTTTCTGTTCTACTTTATTAGTATAGACTAGGGATTAACCCGGGCTACGCCCGGGATTTTTATTTTTTCTAATTTAATTTGTTAAATTATTTATATTTAGGCTATGATTTATATTTATATAAATGTTAAAATGCATGTCATAATTAAAATTTATTTTTAAATTTTAACACGTTAAATTAACATATTTTTTACTATTTAAATATTTTTTTGTAATTTTATTGGCTATTTAGTTATCATATTTAGCAAAACTATCTTTTGAGTGTTGGAATAAATGTTTTAGAGATTTTATTAAACTGCAGAGTATTTTTGGATCGACCACATGCTCAACATTCGATCGATCCGTAAAAAGATGGTCGATCTCCTTGGCCAGGTAAATACAATTTTAGCAAAAATATCTTTTATTTTCAAATATTAAGTATATAACTATTCTTTTTAATATTTTTTTAATTGTATTTTTGATTAAATTATTGTATTATAATGGTTATGTAAATATTTTTTGTGATGTTTGAATTTTTGTTGTTCGTATACTTAACCGAGATGATATTGATGTTTAACAATTTATTGTTTTCTGGGAATAGAAAATAATGATATATCAAAACGTATCTAATACTTGTTAAATGATAGTATAATGTAAATTACATCCATTATTTGTAAATAAACATTTGTTGTTTTTATTTTTATTTTAAATCAGAAATTATTTTTATTTAAAAACATTATTCATATATAATATAATAGTTTAAGTTTGGAAGATTAATCTATATATATAAATTATGTATATTTTTTTAAACATAATTTAAGATATTATATATTGAGTATCTGAATAAAAGCTAAATTTCTTATCTTGAAAATCAGATATTTATATTTTTGTCTTCATGTTATACTCACCAATCCATCATTGATATTTATAACTCAGTATGTTTTTTAAAAAACTTAGTTTTAAGTAATAAACGAATTTAATAAATTAAATTCATCACCTATAATGTTCTGTAAACTATATTTGAAAACTCTCTAAAATTATATTTTAAGCATAATATTATTATTATTTAATTTAAGTTATTTTAAACATAATATATGCTAAACCAACTTAAATTATATTTACAATAAGACCATCCTAAACCGGTTAGTAAACCAAAAACAATACTAAACCAATATGAACCAATACCTGATTCGGCGAGGAAGGAAGTGTTTCGGGATAAACGCTTGAATGGTTATCAACTGAAATGGTTTGATCATGAAAGAGTTAGTATGAATATTAACAATAAAATTATAGATTAGATTAATTTAAATTTGTAAGAATACCTTTGAGTTTATGAAAAGCAATTCAATTCCCATGAATAAGTTTGGCTTTTGGAAGTTGCGGGTTTCCCAACAATGAATCCACCTAACAAAAAGTTTGTTGTTATAAAAAAATCTCATTCAATGTCGTTAAAGGTTTTTGGGACGGCAAGAGTTGATAGTGAAACCATTTTTTTGTAAGAATACCTTTGAGTTTATGAAAAGCAATTCAATTCCCATGAATAAGTTTGGCTTTTGGAAGTTGCGGGTTTCCCAACAATGAATCCACCTAACAAAAAGTTTGTTGTTATAAAAAAATCTCATTCAATGTCGTTAAAGGTTTTTGGGACGGCAAGAGTTGATAGTGAAACCATTTTTTTGCTCGAGTGCTTTGAAATTTTACTTAATAGTGTGAGGTTGATGTGGATGGAATAATGAGTTTTATAGGGACTTTCTTGATGTAAAATTATACATTTTTTTTTTGTTTAATGTGGTATTTCCATTTTTATATAATTTACTACCATTTAAAGATAGAAGTACATTTTAAGATAGATGCTTAAATCTTAATGTACTTTTTCCATTTTTTTAAATGTTTATTTCCATTTCTTATATTTTTATTTACGTAATATCTAAATTTATATTTTTAAATAGATATTTAAATATTAATGCACTTTTTCCATTTTTTAAATTGTGTATTTACTTATATTATATATTTTACATTTTAAGATAGATGTTTAATGCTTGATGAACTTTTTCCATTTTTAAAAAAATAGTGTATTTACTTATTATTACATATATAATTCATATATTATATATTTACATTATTTACTTATTATTTATTTTCATGTATATGTATTTCCATTTCTTGTACTTTTAATTTACTTAATATCTATATTTTACATTTTTAGATAGATGTTTAAATCTTAATGTATGTTTTCCATTTTTTAAATTGTATATTTCCATTTGTTATACTTTCTATTTACGTAATATCTATATTTTAAATTTTAATATATATTTTTAAATCTTAATGTAATTTCCCATTTTTTAAATTTGGTATTCACTTATATTATATATTTACTTATTATTTATTTTTCTTTATATTGTGTATTTATATTTTTTATACTTTCTATTTACTAATAATTTTATATTTTAAGATTGATTTACATTTTAAGATAGATGTTTAAATACTAATGTATTTTTTCCATTTTTTTAAATTGTGTATTTCCTTTTCTAATACTTTCTATTTACTTAATATCTATATTTTACATTTTAAGATAGATGTTTAATATTTAATATACTCTTTTCATTTTTTAATAATTGTGCATTTACTTATTATTGTATATATAATTCGTATATTTATATATTTATAATATTTACTTATTATTTATTTTTCTATATATTGAGTATTTCTCTTTCTTATACTTTATATTTAGTTAATGTATATATTTTATATTTTAAGATAGATGTTTAAATCTTTACGTATTTTTCTATTTTTAATGTAAAACGGCAATGTTTAATAGAAGAACTTGGACAAATAGTCAAACATATTTATGTTTAATGTAGTATTTCCATTTTTATGTTGTATGTTTTACTTATATTTATTATTTTCAAAATTATATATAATGTTTTTTGTTTTTTTTTATAAAACGGTAATGTTACATTATGGAGATAAGTCAAACATATTTATGTTTAATGTAGTATTTCCATTTTTATGTTGTATGTTTTACTTATATTTATTATTTTCGAAATTATATATAATGTTTGTTGTTTTTTTTTTATAAAACGGTAATGTTACATTATGGAGATAAGCCGTCTTTTTTTTTTAAGTGAAAAATAGTAATCTTACATATGTTTAATGTAGTTTTTCCATTTTTTAATGCTGTATGTTTACATATTTTTTACAATTTTCGAAAATAATTAATATTAAAATGTAAAACTATATTTTATGCCACGTATCATCTTTCGGGATAAATTTTTTCCGCTGATGTGGACGCCCTATGGAGCCTCAAAAGCTCCCTTTTATTAGTAGAGAAGTCAAACATATTTATGTTTAATGTAGTATTTCCATTTTTATGTTGTATGTTTTACTTATAATTATTATTTTCGAAATTATATATAATGTTTTTTGTTTTTTTTTTTATAAAACGGTAATGTTACATTATGGAGATAAGCCGTCTTTTTTTTTTAAGTGAAAAATAGTAATCTTACATATGTTTAATGTAGTTTTTCCATTTTTTAATGCTGTATGTTTACATATTTTTTACAATTTTTGAAAATAATTAATATTAAAATGTAAAACTATATTTTATGCCACGTGTCATCTTTCGGGATAAATTTTTTTCGCTGATGTGGACGCTTCCATTTTTTAATGCTGTATGTTTACATATTTTTTACAATTTTCGAAAATAATTAATATTAAAATGTAAAACTATATTTTATGCCACGTGTCATCTTTCGGGATAATTTTTTTCCGCTGATGTGGACGCCCTATGGAGCCTCAAAAGCTCCCTTTTATTAGTAGTTTTTACAATTTTCGAAAATAATTAATATTAAAATGTAAAACTATATTTTATGCCACGTATCATCTTTCGGGATAAATTTTTTCCGCTGATGTGGACGCCCTATGGAGCCTCAAAAGCTCCCTTTTATTAGTAGAGAAGTCAAACATATTTATGTTTAATGTAGTATTTCCATTTTTATGTTGTATGTTTTACTTATAATTATTATTTTCGAAATTATATATAATGTTTTTTGTTTTTTTTTATAAAACGGTAATGTTACATTATGGAGATAAACCGTTTTTTTTTTTAAGTGAAAAATAGTAATCTTACATATGTTTAATGTAGTTTTTCCATTTTTTAATGCTGTATGTTTACATATTTTTTACAATTTTTGAAAATAATTAATATTAAAATGTAAAACTATATTTTATGCCACGTGTCATCTTTCGGGATAAATTTTTTCCGCTGATGTGGACGCTTCCAATATAATGTTTTTTTTTTTTTTTTAATAAAACGGTAATGTTATATTATGGAGATAATCCGTCTTTTTTTTTAAGTGAAAAATAGTAATCTTACATATGTTTAATGTAGTTTTTCCATTTTTTAATGCTGTATGTTTACATATTTTTTACAATTTTTGAAAATAATTAATATTAAAATGTAAAACTATATTTTATGCCACGTGTCATCTTTCGGGATAAATTTTTTCCGCTGATGTGGACGCTTCCATTTTTTAATGCTGTATGTTTACATATTTTTTACAATTTTCGAAAATAATTAATATTAAAATGTAAAACTATATTTTATGCCACGTGTCATCTTTCGGGATAATTTTTTTCCGCTGATGTGGACGCCCTATGGAGCCTCAAAAGCTCCCTTTTATTAGTAGTTTTTACAATTTTCGAAAATAATTAATATTAAAATGTAAAACTATATTTTATGCCACGTATCATCTTTCGGGATAAATTTTTTCCGCTGATGTGGACGCCCTATGGAGCCTCAAAAGCTCCCTTTTATTAGTAGAGAAGTCAAACATATTTATGTTTAATGTAGTATTTCCATTTTTATGTTGTATGTTTTACTTATAATTATTATTTTCGAAATTATATATAATGTTTTTTGTTTTTTTTTTTATAAAACGGTAATGTTACATTATGGAGATAAGCCGTCTTTTTTTTTAAGTGAAAAATAGTAATCTTACATATGTTTAATGTAGTTTTTCCATTTTTAATGCTGTATGTTTACATATTTTTTACAATTTTTGAAAATAATTAATATTAAAATGTAAAACTATATTTTATGCCACGTGTCATCTTTCGGGATAAATTTTTTCCGCTGATGTGGACGCTTCCATTTTTAATGCTGTATGTTTACATATTTTTTACAATTTTCGAAAATAATTAATATTAAAATGTAAAACTATATTTTATGCCACGTGTCATCTTTCGGGATAATTTTTTTCCGCTGATGTGGACGCCCTATAGAGCCTCAAGCGCCTCAAAAGCTCCCTTTTATTAGTAGAGAAGTCAAACATATTTATGTTTAATGTAGTATTTCCATTTTTATGTTGTATGTTTTACTTATAATTATTATTTTCGAAATTATATATAATGTTTTTTGTTTTTTTTTTATAAAACGGTAATGTTACATTATGGAGATAAGCCGTCTTTTTTTTTAAGTGAAAAATAGTAATCTTACATATGTTTAATGTAGTTTTTCCATTTTTAATGCTGTATGTTTACATATTTTTTACAATTTTTGAAAATAATTAATATTAAAATGTAAAACTATATTTTATGCCACGTGTCATCTTTCGGGATAAATTTTTTCCGCTGATGTGGACGCTTCCATTTTTAATGCTGTATGTTTACATATTTTTTACAATTTTCGAAAATAATTAATATTAAAATGTAAAACTATATTTTATGCCACGTGTCATCTTTCGGGATAATTTTTTTCCGCTGATGTGGACGCCCTATAGAGCATCAAGCGCCTCAAAAGCTCCCTTTTATTAGTAGAGAAGTCAAACATATTTATGTTTAATGTAGTATTTCCATTTTTATGTTGTATGTTTTACTTATAATTATTATTTTCGAAATTATATATAATGTTTTTTGTTTTTTTTTTATAAAACGGTAATGTTACATTATGGAGATAAGCCGTCTTTTTTTTTAAGTGAAAAATAGTAATCTTACATATGTTTAATGTAGTTTTTCCATTTTTAATGCTGTATGTTTACATATTTTTTACAATTTTTGAAAATAATTAATATTAAAATGTAAAACTATATTTTATGCCACGTGTCATCTTTCGGGATAAATTTTTTCCGCTGATGTGGACGCTTCCATTTTTAATGCTGTATGTTTACATATTTTTTACAATTTTCGAAAATAATTAATATTAAAATGTAAAACTATATTTTATGCCACGTGTCATCTTTCGGGATAATTTTTTTCCGCTGATGTGGACGCCCTATAGAGACTCAAAAGCTCCCTTTTATTAGTAGAGATTCTAAACTTTATTTTGGAGTAAAATCTTCTCTAGTCTCATTCAATATTTAATTTTAAAATGTAGTAATGACTAGGATTACTGCATTTATGGAATAATCTTACCCATTATTCTATTTTGGAATGAAACTTTTTTTAGTTATGAAATAGTCCTTTTAATCTTGAATATTTTTATTTCATACTCAAATAATATTTAAAATAATACAATAACATTAAAATAAATATAATACTTCACAAAATGTTACTTACATAAAAGATGCATAAACTAATAAAAATCAAAACTAAACATAAATAATTTATAATATAATATAATATAATACAAATAAGTGATTTAATAATTCTATAAACTATTTTTGGAATCGGTGAACTATCGTTCAAACGGAATAACTGAATTTGTTTATCTTGTGGGCCAACATTTCGATTAAAAATTGAAATAATACATTGGAGATAGCTTAACAACTTATTCGACCATACTATTGACATTTCTTTGTAAAGAGGAGAAAACTATTGTAATGGGCCTATAACTGCATTAGAGATAAGACTATAGGTCTCATTGGTCACAATTGTTTATTTCCATTGTCAGCCATTAAAAAATAAATGAAATTTCAATGTTGTTCATAAGCACCGCACCACTTGAGAGTGATAGAACTGAGAGAAACAATGGAGAAGATCGAGCACACGACGATCTCCACCAACGGCATCAACCTCCACGTGGCTTCAATCGGTTCAGGTCCAGCGATCCTCTTCCTCCACGGCTTCCCCGATCTCTGGTACTCTTGGCGCCGCCAGCTCCTCTCTCTCGCCGACTTAGGCTACCGCGCGATCGCCCCCGATCTCCGAGGATACGGCGATTCCGACTCTCCCCCGTCTCATGAATCGTACACCGTGCTCCACGTCGTCGGAGACCTCGTCGGGTTGCTGGACTCGCTCGGCGTTGACCGGGTGTTCCTCGTGGGGCACGACTGGGGAGCGATCGTCGCGTGGTGGATGTGTATGATCAGGCCTGATCGAGTCAAGGCGCTGGTGAACACGAGCGTAGTGTTTAATCCGAGGAATCCTTCTGTGAAGCCTGTTGATGCGTTTAAGGCCTTGTTTGGTGAGGATTACTATATCTGCAGGTTTCAGGTGAGGCTTGGGAATCAATGTATCTGAGATATTATAACAATAGTTTTGTGGTTATTACTGTTGAAGATAAGATTAGGCTAAAGAGTGGTATGAACTTGTTACTTCATTGGTTGTTCATCGAAAGCAGATTACTTTAGCTGAGTGCTTGTTTGGTGTTTAGTAGTGATTACGTCTTTTGACACGGCAATGAGGAATGTTGTTTGGATCTTATGACCTGTCACCTACCTATACAAAGTAGTTGAGCTTATGATATGCAAGTTGCAATTTTTGTGATTTTAAAATGGCAATACTAGTCAAATAGAAAGTCAAAGTCATTTACTTTATTTGGGGTGATATGTGTTTGAGTGTAAGATTAGGCTAACGAGTGGTAGGTACTGTGAATGTGTTTGACATTGGAAACTGTTACTTCATGGACATTCTTCTTGATTGCACGCATTGGTTAATCATCAAAACCAGACCACTTTAGCTAATGGAATGGTGTTTAGTTGTGTTAAGTTAGTAGTGGTTCTCCAGGCTTAATAGTGATTACTTCTTTTGACATGGCAATTAGGAATGTTGGTTGGTTGGATCTATCTATGTAAACTGGGACCTATTACCTACCTATGCAAAGCTCAAAGTAGTTGAGATTGCAATTTTTTTTAATTAAAAAATGGCAGTAGAAGTCAAATAGAATGTCAAAGTCATTTACTTTATTTATTTATGTGGTTGCTTGTAAGAGTGGTGGGTACTGTGAATGTGTTGACACTGGAAACTGTTACTTCATGGGACCTTCTTACTCCTTGCCCACAATGGTTAATCATCAAAGGCAAATTGTTTATAGGTAATTGCTTATGTGAAGTTAGTAGTGATTCTCCAGGTTTAATATAGCAATTACGTTCTGTCATGGCAATGGGGAACCTTGATGCTGCTTGACTAGTTTTGAACCAATGCGACAATGTGTACTGAAATGGAACTTACTCAACAAACCACACACCATTTATTTCTCTGGGATCTATGGAAACTGGGACCTATCATCACCTACCTATACAACGCTCAAAGTAGCTTAGCATATCTGCATATGATATGCAATTTGCAATTTTTATAGTTTGAAATGGCAGTAGTAGTCAAATAGAAAGTCAAAGTCGTTTGTTTTATTTGGGTATATTGTTGCTGTGAGTAAATGCAAGTTTGATTAGTCTTGTTGTTTCCGTTTGCTTAAGTGGGTCTCTATACTAGATTACTAATGATTCAGAGTGTTTTTTTTTGTCTCAGGAGCCTGGAGAGATTGAGGAAGACTTTGCTCAAGTTGATACGAAGAAGTTAATAAACAGATTCTTCACATCGCGTAATCCACGCCCACCTTGCATTCCCAAATCACTTGGTTTCAGAGGTTTACCTGATCCACCTGCGTTGCCTGCTTGGCTCACTGAGGAAGACGTCAGTTTCTATGCAGAAAAATTTAGCCAAAAAGGCTTCACTGGTGGACTAAACTACTATCGCGCCATGAACCTGTAAGTCTTTCATTTCAACATCATCATTATGATGTCTCCTCGTGGTTGATCTGGTCTTATCCTCCTCTAACTTGTAGAAGCTGGGAACTAACGGCTCCATGGGCCGGTCTACAGATCAAGGTCCCTGTGAAATTCATTGTGGGTGATCTAGACATTACATACAACATCCCTGGAACAAAGGAATACATACATGAAGGTGGTTTGAAGAAACATGTTCCATTTCTACAAGAAGTGGTGGTAATGGAAGGTGTTGGTCACTTCCTTCAGCAAGAGAAGCCCGACGAAGTCACTGACCATATCTATAGCTTCTTCAGTAAATTCTGAACCTGCGAAATCAAGTTCTCAGAGGCGCTTTCTTACTTGGTGCGAGCCTCCACTTGTAATGGATTTGAAATGAAAGGATAATGTGTATTTACTTGTTTAATAATTCGAAATTTATAAGAAAGTTCCAAGTATAGCAGAAATCTGGTAAGACATTATACTTGTGAATAAGTAAGAAAATCTATTATCTTTTGTATTATTATGATTGGAGGAGATTATATATGTGCTTTGACTCCAAATATATTTTCTAGAACAAAAATAAATTACGGACACAATATTTGTTACGCTTACAGAAAAAATACAAAATTCCTAAAAATGTATGTTAAGTAGATCATTTTGTTAAATTATTTTTGATGTGGAAATCTTTTAGTCCAATGATTTAATTGATAGGTTATTAATATTTTTATACCAGAAAATCGGAGATTCGAATCCTATAAAATGCAAATTATGCAGGTTACCAAGAAGAAAATTTAAAAGAGATCATCTATACTACAATTTTTGTTTTGTCAAAACAATTTATGTTGACTAAAATGGAATCTAATATGGTTCGGGCAACTTGAGTTTATCATTTGTGTTTGATTAGTGAAGTGTCTGCGTGTTTGATAAAATAAGTTAGTTCAATATTTAAATACTAGTTTTCTCCACTAAAATATTCATCATCTTAAAATATTCGAATTTGCATATATAAATATATATACACGTTTAAATTAAAAATGTAAATTGGATTGGAATCCAGATCTGGATTTAAATATCAAGATAATGTAGCGGGTCTTGGAATCCTTAGCTGTTATAACAAAATTATAGGTTTTATTGGTCAAAATTGTTTATAACCAGATTATAGCTGTTAATCCCTAGATGTTAGAGCCAGATTATATCCCTTTCTTATTAAAGGAGGAGCATTGATAAAAATAAACCTTGGCCTCATGTGTTTATTACATGAGTGCCATTTCCTAGGTGTCATCACCACATGCATTCTCACCAACTTTTTTTAAAAACCCTTTCTCAACTAGAATAATTACAAACAAATGCCACTGGTCATTATATTATACTATATGGTTTTCGGATTTCAAAAATAACTTTCGGATTATGTTTGTGGTAAGTCATTAATGCTTGATTAAATTCAGATTCCAAAAAAAAAAACGGAGATTTAACTAAGGCAGCATATTAACTCCTTCCTAAGAGAGACTTTATGGTATGTTCGAAAATTTGGAAGTGTTTCATTTAAATAAAGCAACAAAATACGGTTTGATTGTGAGGCGATGATCATGTGGTAAGTCATTTACGCTTGAGTACAGTATTTGATTCTTTAAACGTGCTACAACTAAGTTCTTTACGGTTTGAATTGATTATTTTAACCTGCACGAAAGTTCATATCATAACCTGTACGAATGTTCATATCTAATCTTGCAACAAATAAACCAAGAGTGATTTTTCTTACCTATTTCACGTCCAGGCATCACGCAATTTATAAAACAGGCAAGTGGTATATACGGTATCAATTTTCCATCATTAATATCGGTTTCAGAAATAGACTCGTGGTGAGGAATTACAGACATAGTATTATGTGTTTTACAGTGTTGGCAAATTAATTGGGGACAAAGTAATCTATTGTATTTATTGTATATACAATAGATTATGAAATGCTGATATTATATGTATATTTTGCTAATATTTTTCATATTTCATAATAAGGCCGACTTAAGAAGGTTACTAACATTGATGGGTTTTCCAAAATTGTCTTCGACCCCACTGGTGTTCCAGAAATTGATGTTTTACGATTGAGGTAATACATGCATTCACATATTTTGTTAAATAATGTTTTTAATTTCTCAAGATGATCTCTTTGCTATTGCTCATAATAGGATTGCAAACGAAGACTTCTGAAGGCATTATTGACAACAGTTATTTTGTCTCTATTTTTCATTTTCTTTTGTTTTCTTATACATTGTTTCTTTTATATTTTATTAGACTATTGTTTATGTTTCATTTAATATTATATTTATAATTTACCCGCATGCAAACAAATATACAATTTAATTTTAAAGTCCATCGCATATAAATTTATATTGACATACTTAAATTCTTAGCTATAATCCGTACTTTCTTACATATATTTTTCTTACTATGACTTTAACTTTTATTATGTTTACATATTAAAAGTTATAATACTTTAAAAAATTTCTCGCTCCGCGCAGGGCGCGGGTTATCACCTAGTATTTTATTAAACAGCACATGAACAACATTATATGTTGACTAAAAATGGCTTTGGTAACATAATTTGCTACTCCCTTTGAATTTAAAAGATTGATGTCGTATGATTTGCACACATGTTAATAACATTAAATATATATTTTAAATGATTAGTTTTGTTAGTTGTATTTGTTTCATGATCTAAAATTCTATTACTCATATTTCAGATTTTAATTTATGTTTTAGTTTCGAATAAAATGCATAATTAGAAGTAGAATACCATTTTTTTACACAAATAAAAAATTAAATCATCAATTATTTGTATACGCAATTATTGGTATACGGAATGAGTATTTGTTTAGATTAAAGAAATGTGAGTTTTTCTTTTACAAAAATGAAAGTGAGTTCACTATTTAAATGTCAGTTTCCACTATTAAAATATCCATGAATATTTAAATTTGAATCTGTAAACATGTAGTATATATTAAAATTACAAATAAAATTTTTTTTTTTTGATTCGATCAATCTTGGATTCCAAATAATTTATCCCTAATTTGATCTGGATCTGAATATCAAGATTTTGGATTGGATCGGGTCTTGGACTCCGAAAAATAATTTCATTCATAGCTAGCCAGACTGTAGGTTTCATTGGTCACAATTGTTTATTTAAGACTATAGGTTTCATTGGTCACAATTGTTTATAAATAAAACAATATAAATATGAATGCAATACGAACGTTGAGAAGCAAGTGAGTGAGAGAGAAAGAAGAAACAATGGAGAAGATCGAGCACACGACGGTTTCCACCAATGGCATCAACATGCACGTAGCTTCAATAGGTTCAGGTCCAGTCGTCCTATTCCTCCACGGCTTCCCCGATCTCTGGTACTCATGGCGCCACCAGCTTCTCTCTTTCGCCGACTTAGGTTACCGCGCAATCGCTCCTGATCTCCGAGGTTACGGCGATTCCGACTCGCCGCCGTCTCATGAATCGTACACCCTACTCCATATCGTCGGAGACCTCGTCGGTTTGCTGGACTCGCTCGGCGTTGACCAGGTTTTCCTAGTTGGCCATGACTGGGGAGCCATCATCGCGTGGTGGATGTGTATGATCCGGCCTGATCGAGTCAAGGCGCTGGTGAACATGAGCGTTGAGTTTCATCCGAGGAATCCTTCTGTGAAAACTGTTGATGCGTTTAAGGCTTTGTTCGGCGAGGATTACTACATCTGCAGGTTCCAGGTGAGACTTGAATCGAAACTTTCCATGTCTTTTAGGGTTTTTATCTGACTTATGACGCAAGTCTTTTGTTTATTACTGGTGAAGATAAGATTAGGCTAACGAGTGGTAGGTAGTGGAAAATGTTACTTCATGGACATTTTTCTTCATTGCCCACATTGGTTAACCATCAAAAGCAAAATACTTTAGCTGATTGCTTTGTTTGGTGTTTAGTGGTGATTACTTCGTTTGGCATGGCAGTGAGGAATGCTGTTTGGATCTATGTATCTGGGACCTATCACCTACCTGGCCCTGCGGATTTGAACCGAACCAAACACACCTAACCGAAATTTTGGTTTTCGGTTCACTTTAGGTTTGGTTCAGAAAGCTTTTGAAAATATTTTGTTTTTTCAATTCAGTTCGGTTTTTGATGAGTTTGGTTTTCAAAAACAAAACAAAATTAACCAAAAGTATTAAATCGAATTAATCGAACTAACCAAAAAATCGAAACTATCCAAGTTTTAAAAAAAAGTTAAATACTAAAAGCTAACCAAAACCCAAAATCTGTTATTTCAAGGAAAATATAAAACTGGAATTAACCAAAAACCAAACCAAACTGAGTTTTTTTGGTTTACTTCGGAAGGAGTGTACGTAGCTGAACTAAACTAACCGAAACCAAAAATATCCTACCTGAATAAACCAAATAAGCCGAAACAGCAAGCCTACACCAACCTATACAAAGCTCAAAGTAGTTGAGCTATGATAAGAAAGCTGTAATTTTATAATATAAAATAGTAATCAAATAAAAAGTCAAAGTCATTTACTTTATTTGGGTATGTGGTTGCTTAAGACTAGGCTAACGAGTGATAGCTAGTGTGAAAAAGTTGAGACTGGAAACTGTTGCGCATCGACCTTCTTCTTCATTGTCCACTTTGGTTAATCATCGAAGGCAAAAGAATTTAGCTGATTTCTTGTTTGGTGTTTAGTTGTTTTAGATCAGTTGTGATTCTTTACGTTTAATAACAATTACTTCTTTTATGGCAATGAGGAATGTTATTTGGATATATGTAATCTGCGACCTACTATCACTTATTACCTACCTATACAAAGCTCAAAGTAGCTGACCATATGATATGCAATTTGCAATATTTATGATTTAAAAATGGCAATATTAAGTATATAAAAGACTTTCAAAAGTCATTTACTCTATTTAGTTATATGGTTGTTTGCTATGAGTAAAAATGCAAGTTTGATTAGTCTTGTTGTTTCCATTTGCTTATTTGGGTATCTGTATATAATGAATCAGAGTGTTTCTTTTCTTTATTCCAGGAGCCTGGAGATATTGAGGAAGACTTTGCTCAAGTTGATACGAAGAAGTTAGTAAATGGTTTTTTCACTTCGCATAACACACGCCCACCTTGCATTCCAAAGTCAGTTTTCAGATATTTACCTGATCCACCTGCTTTACCTGGTTGGTTCACCGAGCAAGACGTCTGTTTCTATGCAGACAAGTTTAGCCAAAAAGGCTTCACTGGTGGACTAAACTACTATCGCGCCATGAACCTGTAAGTCTTTTATGAATATATATATCTAGCCTCCAGTTATTCAATCATTATGATAACTCCTCATGGTATTATCCTTCTAAACCTGTAGAAGCTGGGAGTTAACGGCTCCGTGGGATGGTCTACAGATCAAGGTCCCTGTGAAGTACATTACGGGTGATCTTGACCCTACGTACCACATCCCCGGAACAAAGGAATACATACATGAAGGTGGTTTGAAGAAACATGTTCCATTTCTACAAGAAGTGGTGGTGATGGAAGGTGTTGGTCATTTCCTTCAGCAAGAGAAGCCCAAGGAAATCACTGATCATATCTATGGTTTCTTCAAGAAATTCTGAACCGGCGAAATCAAGTTCTGCTGAGCTTCCTCAAAGGCAATTTCTTGGTGTGAGCTTCTACTTGCAATGGGATTTGAAATGAAAGGATAATGTGTGTATTTTTTTACTTGTTTAAATAAGACATTCCCTTCTCTCCTCAAGATATTTGAGAGAGCTTTCTCAAAAAAAAGAAAAAAAAATTGAGCGAGAGAAGTTCATCTCTTTTTTATTTTAATTCCATATTTATCTGAATAATAATCAATTCCGACTTATTCGGATCTTGTCTTCCGTTCAGTCAATCGGACAATACAGTTTTCAGTTAATCTGAATCTGTTTTTGTTAATCCTTTGGCTTCTCTCTCCTTCTATTTCAGATGAAATGCGAAATTACTAATGCTTTGAGCAATCTATTTTTTTTGTTCATGGCATTCTAATCCATCTTTTCAAAAGATGTAAATCTTTGCTTCCTTGTGATTTATATTATACACGCATCGTAAAAGAGATAGTAGCCGGTTTACATTTGGGTTTTGAGCATAATATTGTTGACAACAAATGTCATTTGTATTTTATAGTTAAAGGATTATTATTTGATGTTATAGAATTATACGTATAAATTAAAGCATTATATTTACACACAATTTATTTATTTTAAATTAAATACGATGTTTTATTTTTGATATGAAATTATTAGTTTTTATCTTTTATGATTTTTATTTTTCAGTTTTTAAAAGTATTGGTTATAATATGATTAGTTATTTAATTATTGTTTTTAAGATACAATATTATCAAATATTTAGCCAAACATAAGCTAACGAATAATTAAAAAATTTTAGGAATACAAAATCATAAATAATATTACTCTATTTCATAATATAAGATGTTAGGGTTATAAATTATAATTATAAATATTAAAAACTTAGTTTTTATATAAAAATATAAAAAATAAAAAAATAATTCAACCAATATAGAAAATATAATTGTTTAAATGGTTTTTTAAAAAATTAAAGTTAATTTAGAAATCTCAAACACTAAGAAAAACATTCAGAAACATAGTATAATATGAAATGGAAGGAGTATTAAATTTTATAGTGGAATGAAAAATTTGAAAAGTAAAAAGCTAATAATATTCACCCGAAAATATTAAAAACACAACAATAAGCGTGTGATATCACGCACCTATTATGCGTAAACTCCCAGACAAATATTCACCGGAAAGTCAGAGAAACCACTCTCCTCTGAAAAGACTAAAACACCCTCACCTTCTTCCGTCGCACCGCTTCTACAGAGATACCCTTTTAGTCAAACAACATTCTTCTCCTCCTCCTCCTCCCTCCTCTTCGCTGTAACGCTTCACCTAAACAAAACCCAAACACACAATGCAATCACCAAAACCGCGGCGTAAAGCGGGCCCCACAACAAACGGACTCGACTCCGCGGAGAAGCTCGACGAGCTCCTGATCTCCTCCGCGATCTGCAACGGCGAGGACTTAGGCCCGTTCGTCCGCAAAACCTTCGGCACAGGCAAGCCGGAGACGCTCCTCCACCACCTCAAGCTCTTCTCCCGATCCAAAGAGTCCGAGATCGAGGAGGTCTGCAAAGCTCACTACCAGGACTTCATCCACGCCGTCGACGACCTCAAGTCCCTCCTCTCCGACGTCGAATCTCTCAAATCGGCCCTCTCGGACTCCAACTCCAAGCTCCAATCCGTCGCGGCGCCGCTTCTATCGTCCCTCGACTCGCTCGTCGAGGCCGGGACTGTATCCAAGAACGTCGATCTGGCGATCGGAGCGGTTAAACACTGCGTCCGCGTGGCGGAGATCGCGTCGCGAGCCAATCGGCATCTCCAGGGAGGGAGGTTCTACATGGCGCTGAAGTGCGTGGAGCTGATCGAGAGCGAGCTCTTGGAGAAGACACCTTCCTCGACTTTGAAAAGGATGATTGAGAAGAGGATCCCCGAGATTCGAGGGTATGTGAAGAGGAGAGTGAGTAAGGAGCTTGGCGATTGGTTGGTTGAGATTCGCGTCGTGTGTAGAAACTTAGGTCAGTTAGCTATAGGTGAAGCTTCCTCCTCGCGGCAGCGTGAGGAGGAGGTTAGGATTAAACAGAAGGAAGCTGAGTGCGTCTACGCGTTGATCGAAGAAGATATTGATGGTGACGAGTATGAGTCTAGTGATGATGATGATGCCTTTGATTTGACTCCGCTCTATAGAGCTTACCACATTCATCAAACACTCTCACTCCAAGACGGTTTCAAGCAGTATTATTTCGATAACAGAGAGCTTCAGCTCAAGTCTGACTCAGAGGTTTCTTCAATGACTCCGTTTCTCGAGTCCCACCAGACGTTTTTCGCGCAGATCGCGGGGTTCTTCATAGTGGAGGATCGGGTTCTGAGAACCGGAGGAGGGTTGATTTCGAAGGTGGAAGTCGAGTTTTTGTGGGATCTTGCGGTTACCAATATGTGCGCTGTCTTGGAGGATCAGTTCTCTAGGATGCAGACGGCTAATCATTTGCTGTTGATTAAGGATTACGTTAGTTTGTTAGGTGTGAGTCTGCGTAGGTATGGATACACTGTTGACCCGCTTCTGGAAGTGTTGAGCAAGCATAGGGATAAGTATCATGAGCTGTTGTTGTCTGATTGTCGGAAGCAGATGGCGGAAGCGTTGTCTGCTGATAAGTTTGAGCAGATGTTGATGAAGAAAGAGTATGAGTATTCCATGAATGTTCTCTCTTTCCAGCTTCAGACATCGGATATTGTACCGGCTTTCCCTTACATTGCGCCCTTCTCGACCACGGTTCCGGATTGTTGTCGGATCGTTCGGTCTTTTATCGAGGATTCGGTTAGTTTCATGTCTCACGGAGGCCAGCTTGATTTCTACGATGTCGTGAAGAAGTATCTAGATAGGCTTCTAGGGGAAGTCCTCGACGAGGCTCTGTTGAAGCTGATTAGCTCATCGGTTCACGTGGTTTCTCAGGCGATGCAGGTTGCCGCAAACATGGCCGTGTTCGAGCGCGCTTGCGATTTCTTCTTCCGACACGCCGCGCAGCTTTCGGGAGTTCCGTTGAGGATGGCGGAGAGAGGGAGGAGGCATTTCCCTTTAACCAAATCGCAAAACGCCGCGGAGGAGACGCTCTCGGGTCTGCTTAAGAAGAAGATAGACGGGTTCATGATACTGGTCGAGAATGTGAACTGGGCAAGCGACGATGTTCCTCAGGGTGGGAACGAGTACATGAACGAAGTGATAATCTACTTGGTGACTCTGGTCTCCACCGCGCAGCAGATTCTGCCTGCTAAAGTCCTGAGAAGGGTTTTGCACGATGTACTCGCTCACATCTCCGAGAGAATCGTCGGAACGTTGTGTGGGGATCTAGTGAAGAGACTGAGCATGGCTGCAATCAAAGGACTTGACGTGGATGTTCAGTTGCTGGACTCTTTTACAGAGCAGTTAACTTCACTGCTCACGGAGAAAGAGGCTAACGAGATGAAAACGGCTTTTGTGGAGATAAGACAGATGATTAACTTGCTTCTGAGTAGTCACCCTGAGAAGTTCCTTAACCCTGTGATCAGAGAGAGAAGCTACCACGCTTTGGATAACAGGAAAGTTGCGACGGTATCTGAGAAGTTGAAAGATCCATCAGATAGTATTTTTGGGACGTTTGGAGCAAGAGGGTCGAGGCAAAACCCTAAGAACAAATCGTTAGACACGTTGATAAAGAGATTGAAAGATGTGAGCTAGTGATGATTTGAGCATAGACACACAAAGCGTAAGTAAGATTGTTCCATCTCCTCTGTATTGATAATTATTGTAATCTGCTTTATATTTTTGTTGATGATTCGTTGGTCTCTGAGTTACAAGGCAAGAAAGAAAAAAAAACAATTTCGGTTTATTCGGTGGTTCATTATGGTTTTGCATTCTTTAGTTTGATTTTTGTTTTCAAGAAATTTTAAAAAAATATTTTCAGTTTAATGGAATGTGAAGTTGGTAGTTGGTGCATTTTCTTCATGTCAATTAAGTTTTGGTTTGATTCATATGAACACGTGAACCTTCGCGATCAAATCTCTACCGTCCATGTATTGCATGTTTACTTCATCGGACATTGACGCTGTCATTACACGAACACCTAACAACTGTTTTCGACACAACACAACTAGACACGAATCATAGCAACAGAGTGAAGAAGAACAACAAGCGATGTCGTCAAACACAATCCTCACTTGGAGCCTCGTCTTCTTTCTTTTCCTCACCGTCTCCGACCAAAAGCCCACCGCTTACGACGCTGTCAAAAGCTACAACCTACCGCCCGGAATCCTCCCAAAGGGAGTCGTTGACTACGAGCTTAACCGTAAAACCGGCGATTTCAAAGTCTACTTCAACGGCACGTGTGATTTCTCAATCCAATCGTACCAGCTCAAGTACAAACCAACTATCTCCGGGGTTATATCAGCCGGCCAAGTCAAGAATCTGAAAGGCGTTAGCGTTAAGGTGCTTTTTTTCTGGGTCAATATTGTTGAGGTGTCTCTTGACGGCGGCGATCTTGATTTCTCAGTCGGGATTGCGTCGGCGAGTTTCCCGGCGGTTGATTTTGAGGAGAGTCCTCAGTGTGGCTGTGGGTTTGATTGTAATGGGCTTTTATTTTCTTCTTGAATCTATTAGGCCTTTATGTTGTACCAAATAAAAAGGCCTTTTGTTTTTAGTATGAGCCAGCGAGATGATTAAGTTTATTAAATAAATAACTTACTAGATTTTGATCCGGACGTATTTATTTTTTAAAATATGATGCTATTTGTTTTTATGTCACTATTTAGGGTTTGGAAAAAAAATTCGAATTTGAAAAACCGAACCGATCACAATCCAAATAATTAGTACTAAATCCGAACCAAAATTGATTAGATATCCGAGTTATTCAAAATTTTGGTATTTGAAGAAGTGAAACCTAATCTGATCCAAACTGAAATATTTTGGGTATCTAATAGATTTATATATTTATATATATTAATTACTTTTAGATTTAATATATATAAAAACATCCAGTATATATATGATACTTTTAAGTTTGTTTAAATATTTGAAAATATATAAAAGAAATATCTAAAATAGTTAAAATATACTCAAAACTCCAAAAATACTTAAATAATTATTAATTCTCTATCCAAATATTTAAACCAACCCAATTTATATGTTAAGTTAGGTACTCTGACATATGTTACTCAGATTTATATGTAATATATTCTATTGTTTATAGATTTTTTTTAAATTAAAGCATATAATAAATTCTAAAATTTTTAAAATAATTTAAATTGGTTATTGAAATCCAAACCGACTCCTGAAAAATCTGAACCGAACACGAAATCCCAAACAGATCCGAAAAAGAACCAGAACGCCCACCCCTAATCATTATTATATATCCTATATGTGTCATCATAAGTTACAAAAATATGTGTTATCATATAACTAATCGTATTTTATACGTACCATCAAATAATTAATAATAATTAATAATATTTTATACATACAATCATATAAATAATCACATATATTATATTTTTAAATTTCAATGTGAAATATAAAAACCATAATTTAAGTTGGTATTTAAAATTGAGCTTTGTATTATATTTTTCTTACATATATTGAAAACATTTTTATAATGGTTATTGGACAATATGTTAGTAAAAATCAAATTTTGAATATATGTATATTTTTGAATGACTTTTTGATAAAAATCAATTTTAAATTATTATTTTGATTTGAATATGTATATCAAGTAACATAAGCTCATTACTTTTTTAATATAATGTAATGGACTTCCAAAATTTTAATAGCATACGTCCATTATTTTTTTTCTTCCTAACTTGCAGCTATTCGTGTTTCTAAATATCACTATTCTTTTTTGAACTACTATATATATTGCCAAACAAAAACTTAAATTACTTATACTTTAATAAGATATATTATTATTTTGATTTGTATATGTATATCATGGTACATGGACATCGTTCTAATTTTTATCAATTAATTTAGCAAAACTGCAAATACTCCCTAAATCATTGGACTAACTACTATAAAATTGCTATTTCCCAGAGAAACGGAGACAACAAAGGTTCCAAACATCTTTGAACTTCATTATATGTTATTAGCGGATTAAACTATGTATTAAAACAGAATTGTCATATTTTTTTATTTTTTCTCAAAATCTATGTGTTAACCCCTACGAAAATATTGAGTTTTTAGTAAATGCTCTATATATGAAGCCTATAATCAATAAATTTGTTTTAAAATTTAAAACCACATTATACATTTGTATTAATATATGATAAACTCTTTTTCATGGTACATGGACATCGTTCTAATTTTTTATCAATTAATTTAGTAAAACTGCAAATACTCCCTAAATCATTGGTCTAACAACTATAAAATTGTTATTCCCGAGAGAAACGGAGACAACAAAAGTTCAAAACCTCTATGAACTTCATCATATGTTATTATATGATTCAAATATATATTTACACAGTATTGTCAAATTTTTTGAAATTTTCTCAAAATCTATGTGTTACCCCCTATGAAAATAGTGAGTTTTCGGTAAATGCTCTATATATTCAAGCCTATAATCTTTAAATTTGTTTTAAAATTTAAAACCACATCATACATTTGTATTAATGTATGATAAACTCCTTTTCATGGTACATGGACATCGTTCTAATTTTTTATCCATTAATTTAGCAAAACTGCAAATACTCCCTAAATCATTGGAATAACTACTATAAAATTGCTATTCCCAAGAGAAACGGAGACAACAAAAGTTCCAAACCTCTTTGAACTTCATCATATGTTATTAGCGGATTCAACTATTTATTGAAACAGTATTGTCAATAATTTGAATTTTTCTCAAAATCTATGTGTGAACCCCTAAGAAAATAATGAGTTTTCGGTAAATGCTCTATATATTGAAGCTTATAATCTTTAAATTTGTTTTAAAATTAAAAACCACATTAAACGTTTGTATTAATGTATGATAATCTCCTTTTCATGGTACATAGACATCGTTCTAATTTTTTATCAATTAATTTAACAAAACTGCAAATACTCCCTAAATCATTGGACTAACCACTATAAAATTGTTATTCCCTAGAGAAACGGAGACAACAAATGTTCCAAACCTCTTTGAACTTCATCATATGATATTACATGATTCAACTATGTATTAAAACAGTATTGTCAAAAAATTTGATTTTTTTTTCAAAATCTATATGTTACCCCTTATGAAAATAATGAGTTTTCGGTAAATGCTCTATATATTGAAGCCTATAATCCTTAAATTTGTTTTAAATTTAAAAACACTTTATATATTTGTATTAATGTATGATAAACTTCTTTTCATGGTACATGGACATCGTTCTAATTTTTTATCCATTAATTTAGAAAAACTGCAAATACTCCCTAAATCATTGGACTAACCACTATAAAATTGCTATTCCTTAGAGAAACGAAAACAACGAAGGTTCCAAACCTCTTTGAACTTTATCATATGTTATTATATGATTCAAATATATATTTATACAGTATTGTCAAATTTTTTGAAATTTTCTCAAAATCTATGTGTTACCCCCTATGAAAATAGTGAGTTTTCGGTAAATGCTCTATATATTCAAGCCTATAATCTTTAAATTTGTTTTAAAATTTAAAACCACATCATACATTTGTATTAATGTATGATAAACTCCTTTTCATGGTACATGGACATCGTTCTAATTTTGTATCCATTAATTTAGCAAAACTGCAAATATTCCCTAAATCATTGGAATAACTACTATAAAATTGCTATTCCCAAGAGAAACAGAGACAACAAAAGTTCCAAACCTCTTTGAAATTCATCATATGTTATTATATGATTCAACTATGCATTAAAACAGTATTGTCAAATTTTTTGAATTTTTCTCAAAATCTATGTGTACCCCCCTATGAAAATAGTGAATTTTCGGTAAATGATCTATATATGAAGCCTATAATCTATTAATTCGTTTTAAAATTTATAACCACATTATACATTTGTATTAATTTATGATAAACTCTTTTTCATGGTACACGTAAATTGTTCTAAATTTTTATCAATTAATTTAGCAAAACTGCAAATACTCCCTAAATCATTAGACTAACCACTATAAAATTGCTATTCCCTAGAGAAACGGAGACAACAAAGGTTACAAACCTCTTTGAACTTCATCATATTTTATTACATGATTCAAATATGTATTAAAACAGTATTTTCAATTTTTTTGTGTTTTTTTCAAAATCTATGTGTTAACCCCTACGAAAATAGTGAGTTTTCGGTCAATGCTCTATATATGAAGCCTATAATCTTTAAATTTGTTTTAAAATTTAAAACCACATTATACCTTTGTATTAATTTATGATAAACTTCTTTTCATGGTACATGGACATCGTTCTAATTTTTTATCAATTAATTTAGCAAAACTGTAAATACTATCTAAATCATTGGACTAACCACTATAAAATTGCTATTCCTTAGAGAAACGGAAACAACAAAGGTTCCAAACCTCTTTGAACTTCATCATATTTTATTACATGATTCAAATATGTATTAAAACAATATTCTCAAATTTATTGAATTTTTCTCAAAATCTATGTGTACCCCCCCCCCCCCCCCCCCCTACGAAAATAGTGAGTTTTCGGTAAATTCTCTATATATGAAGCCTATAATCTTTAAATTCGTTTTAAAATTTATAACCACATTATACATTTGTATTAATTTATGATAAACTCCTTTTCATGGTACATGGACATCGTTCTAATTTTTTATCAATTAATTGAGCAAAACTGCAAATACTCCCTAAATCATTAGACTAACCACTATAAAATTGCTATTCCCTAGAGAAACGGAGACAACAAAGGTTCCAAACCTCTTTGAACTTCATCATATTTTATTACATGATTCAAATATGTATTAAAACAGTATTTTCAATTTTTTTGAGTTTTTTTCAAAATCTATGTGTTAACAACCCCTACGAAAATAGTGAATTTTCGGTCAATGCTCTATATATGAAGCCTATAATCTTTAAATTTGTTTTAAAATTTAAAACCACATTATACCTTTGTATTAATTTATGATAAACTTCTTTTCATGGTACATGGACATCGTTCTAATTTTTTATCAATTAATTTAGCAAAACTGTAAATACTATCTAAATCATAGGACTAACCACTATAAAATTGTAATTCCTTAAAGAAACAGAAACAACAAAGGTTCCAAGCCTCTTTGAACTTTATCATATTTTATTACATGATTCAAATATGTATTAAAACAGTATTCTCAAATTTTTTGAATTTTTTCCAAAATCTATGTGTACCTCCTACGAAAATAGTGAGTTTTCGGTAAATGTTCTATATATGAAGCCTATAATCTTTTAATTCGTGTTAAAATTTATAACCACATTATACCTTTGTATTAATGTATGATAAACTTCTTTTAATGGTACATGGACATCGTTCTAATTTTTTATCCATTAATTTTACAAAATTGCAAATACTCCCTAAATCATTGAACTAACCACTATAAAATTGTTATTCCCTAGAGAAACGGAGACAACAAAGGTTAAAACCCTCTTTGAACTTCATCATATGTTATTCCATGACTCATACATGTATTAAAACAGTATTCTCAAATTTTTTGAATTTTTCTCAAAATCTATGTGTAACCCCCCTACGAAAATAGTGAGTTTTCGGTAAATGCTCTATATATGAAGCCTGTAATCTTTAAATTTGTTTTAAAAATTAAAACCAAATTATACCTTTGTATTAATGTATGATAAACTTCTTTTCATGGTACATGGACATCGTTCTAATTTTGTATCCATTAATTTAGCAAAACTGCAAATACTCCCTAAATCATTGGACTAACCACTATAAAATTGCTATTCCCTAGAGAAACGGAGACAACAAAGGTTCCAAACCTCTTTGAAATTCATCATATGTTATTCCATGACTCATACATGTATTAAAACAGTATTCTCAAATTTTTTGAATTTTTCTCAAAATCTATGTGTACCCCCTACGAAAATAGTGAGTTTTCGGTAAATGATCTATATATGAAGCCTATAATCTTTTAATTCGTTTTAAAATTTATAACCACATTATACATTTGTATTAATTTATGATAAACTCTTTTTCATGGTACATGTAAATCGTTCTAATTTTTTATCAATTAATTTAGCAAAACTGCAAATACTCCCTAAATCATTAGACTAACCACTATAAAATTGCTATTCCCTAGAGAAACGGAGACAACAAAGGTTCCAAACCTCTTTGAACTTCATCATATTTTATTACATGATTCAAATATGTATTTAAACAGTATTTTAAATTTTTTTGAGTTCTTTTCAAAATCTATGTGTAACCCCTACGAAAATAGTGAGTTTTCGGTAAATGCTCTATATATGAAGCCTATAATCTTTAAATTTGTTTTAAAATTTAAAACCACATTATACCTTTGTATTAATGTATGATAAACTTCTTTTCATGGTACATGGACATCGTTCTAATTTTTTATCCATTAATTTAGCAAAACTGCAAATACTCCCTAAATCATTGGACTAACCACTATAAAATTGCTATTCCCTAGAGAAACGGAGACAACAAAGGTTCCAAACCTCTTTGAACTTCATCATATGTTATTACATGATTCAATTATGCATTAAAACAGTATTGTCAAATTTTTTGAATTTTTCTCAAAATCTATGTGTACCCCCTACGAAAATAGTGAGTTTTCGGTAAATGCTCTATATATGAAGCCTATAATCTTTTAATTCGTTTTAAAATTTATAACCACATTATACATTTGTATTAATTTATGATAAACTCCTTTTCATGGTACATGGACATCGTTCTAATTTTTTATCAATTAATTTAGCAAAACTGTAAATACTCCCTAAATCATTGGACTAACCACTATAAAATTGCTATTCCTTAGAGAAACGGAGACAACAAAGGTTCCAAACCTCTTTGAACTTCATCTTATGTTATTCCATGACTCAGACATGTATAAAAACAGTATTCTCAAATTTTTTGAATTTTTGTCAAAATCTATGTTTACCCCCCTACGAAAATAGTGAGTTTTCGGTAAATGCTCTATATATGAAGCCTATAATCTTTAATTTTGTTTTAAAATTTAAAACCACATTATACCTTTGTATTAATGTATGATAAACTTCTTTTCATGGTACATGGACATCGTTCTAATTTTTTATCCATTAATTTAGCAAAACTGCAAATACTCCCTAAATCATTGGACTAACCACTATAAAATTGCTATTCCCTAGAGAAACGGAGACAACAAAGGTTCCAAACCTCTTTGAAATTCATCATATGTTATTACATGATTCAACTATGCATTAAAACAGTATTGTCAATTTTTTTGAATTTTCTCAAAATCTATGTGTACCCTCTACAAAAATAGTGAGTTTTCGGTAAATGCTCTATATATGAAGCCTATAATCTTTTAATTCGTTTTAAAATTTATAACCACATTATACATTTGTATTAATTTATGATAAACTCTTTTTCATGGTACATGTAAATCGTTCTAATTTTTTATCAATTAATTTAGCAAAACTGCAAATACTCCCTAAATCATTAGACTAACACTATAAAATTGCTATTCCCTAGAGAAACGGAGACAACAAAGGTTCCAAACCTCTTTGAACTTCATCATATTTTATTACATGATTCAAATATGTATTAAAACAGTATTTCAATTTTTTTGAATTTTTTCAAAATCTATGTGTTAACCCCTACGAAAATAGTGAGTTTTCGGTAAATGCTCTATATATGAAGCCTATAATCTTTAAATTTGTTTTAAAATTTAAAACCACATTATACTTTTGTATTAATGTATGATAAACTTCTTTTCATGGTACATGGACATCGTTCTAATTTTTTATCCATTAATTTAGCAAAACTGCAAATACTCCCTAAATCATTGGACTAACCACTATAAAATTGCTATTCCCTAGAGAAACGGAGACAACAAAGGTTCCAAACCTCTTTGAACTTCATCATATGTTATTACATGATTCAACTATGCATTAAAACAGTATTGTCAAATTTTTTGAATTTTTCTCAAAATCTATGTGTACCCCCTACGAAAATAGTGAGTTTTCGGTAAATGCTCTATATATGAAGCCTATAATCTTTTAATTCGTTTTAAAATTTATAACCACATTATACATTTGTATTAATTTATGATAAACTCTTTTCATGGTACATGGACATCGTTCTAATTTTTTATCAATTAATTTAGCAAAACTGTAAATACTCCCTAAATCATTGGACTAACCACTATAAAATTGCTATTCCTTAGAGAAACGGAGACAACAAAGGTTCCAAACCTCTTTGAACTTCATCATATTTTATTACATGATTCAAAAATGTAGTAAACAGTATTTTCAGATTTTTTGAATTTTTTCTCAAAATCTATGTGTACCCCCGTACGAAAATAGTGAGTTTTCGGTAAATGATCTATATATGAAGCCTATAATCTTATAATTCGTTTTAAAATTTATAACCACATTATAATTTGTATTAATTTATGATAAACTTCTTTTCATGGTACATGGACATCGTTCTAATTTTTTATCAATTAATTTAGCAAAACTGTAAATACTATCTAAATCATTGGACTAACCACTATAAAATTGCTATTCCTTAGAGAAACGGAGACAACAAAGGTTCCAAACCTCTTTGAACTTCATCATATTTTATTACATGATTCAAATATGTATTAAAACAGTATTCTCAAATTTTTGAATTTTTCTCAAAATCTATGTGTACCCCCTACGAAAATAGTGAGTTTTCGGTAAATGCTCTATATATGAAGCCTATAATCTTTTAATTCGTTTTAAAATTTATAACCACATTATACCTTTGTATTAATGTATGATAAACTTCTTTTCATGGTACATGGACATCGTTCTAATTTTTTATCCATTAATTTAGCAAAACTGCAAATACTCCCTAAATCATTGGACTAACCACTATAAAATTGCTATTCCCTAGAGAAACGGAGACAACAAAGGTTCCAAACCTCTTTGAACTTCATCATATGTTATTCCATGATTCATATATGTATTAAAACAGTATTCTCAAATTTTTTGAATTTTTCTCAAAATCTATGTGTACCCCCCTACGAAATAGTGAGTTTTCGGTAAATGCTCTATATATGAAGCCTATAATCTTTAAATTTGTTTTAAAATTTAAAACCACATTATACTTTGTATTAATGATGATAAACTTCTTTTCATGGTACATGGACATCGTTCTAATTTTTATCAATTAATTTAGCAAAACTGCAAATACTCCCTAAATCATTGGACTAACCACTATAAAATTGCTATTTCCTAGAGAAACGGAGACAACAAAGGTTCCAAACCTCTTTGAAATTCATCATATGTTATTACATGATTCAAATATGCATTAAAACAGTATTGTCAAATTTTTTGAATTTTTCTCAAAATCTATGTGTACCCCCCTACGAAAATAGTGAGTTTTCGGTAAATGCTCTATATATGAAGCCTATAATCTTTTAATTCGTTTTAAAATTTATAACCACATTATACATTTGTATTAATTTATGATAAACTCTTTTCATGGTACATGGACATCGTTCTAATTTTTTATCAATTAATTTAGCAAAACTGCAAATACTCCCTAAATCATTGGACTAACCACTATAAAATTGCTATTCCCTAGAGAAACGGAGACAACAAGGTTCCAAACCTCTTTGAACTTCATCATATTTTATTACATGATTCAAATATGTATTAAAACAGTATTTTTCAATTTTTTGAATTTTTTTCAAAATCTATGTGTACCCCCTACGAAAATAGTGAGTTTTCGGTAAATGCTCTATATATGAAGCCTATAATCTTTAAATTTGTTTTAAAATTTAAAACCACATTATACCTTTGTATTAATTTATGATAAACTTCTTTTCATGGTACATGGACATCGTTCTAATTTTTTATCAATTAATTTAGCAAAACTGTAAATACTCCCTAAATCATTGGACTAACCACTATAAATTGCTATTCCTTAGAGAAACGGAAACAACAAAGGTTCCAAACCTCTTTGAACTTCATCATATTTTATTACATGATTCAAATATGTATTAAAACAGTATTCTCAAATTTTTTGAATTTTTCTCAAAATCTATGTGTACCCCCTACGAAAATAGTGAGTTTTCGGTAAATGCTCTATATATGAAGCCTATAATCTTTTAATTCGTTTTAAAATTTATAACCACATTATACATTTGTATTAATTTATGATAAACTTTTTTCATGGTACATGGACATCGTTCTAATTTTTTATCAATTAATTTAGCAAAACTGTAAATACTCCCTAAATCATTGGACTAACCACTATAAAATTGCTATTCCTTAGAGAAACGGAGACAAAAAGGTTCCAAACCTCTTTGAACTTCATCATATTTATTACATGATTCAAATATGTATTAAAACAGTATTTCATTTTTTGAATTTTTCTCAAAATCTATGTGTACCCCCCTACGAAAATAGTGAGTTTTCGGTAAATGCTCTATATATGAAGCCTATAATCTTTTAATTCGTTTTAAAATTTATAACCACATTATACATTTGTATTAATTTATGATAACTTTTTTCATGGTACATGGACATCGTTCTAATTTTTTATCAATTATTTAGCAAAACTGTAATACTCCCTAAATCATTGGACTAACCACTATAAAATTGCTATTCCCTAGAGAAACGGAGACAACAAAGGTTCCAAACCTCTTTGAACTTCATCATATTTTATACATGATTCAAATATGTATTAAAACAGTATTCTCAAATTTTTTGAATTTTTCTCAAAATCTATGTGTACCCCCTACGAAAATAGTGAGTTTTCGGTAAATGCTCTATATATGAAGCCTATAATCTTTAAATTTGTTTTAAAATTTAAACCACATTATACATTTGTATTAATGTATGATAAACTTCTTTTCATGGTACATGGACATCGTTCTAATTTTTTATCCATTAATTTAGCAAAACTGCAAATACTCCCTAAATCATTGACTAACCACTATAAAATTGCTATTCCCTAGAGAAACGGAGACAACAAAGGTTCCAAACCTCTTTGAACTTCATCATATGTTATTACATGATTCAAATATGTATTAAAACAGTATTGTCAAATTTTTTGAATTTTTCTCAAAATCTATGTGTACCCCCCTACGAAAATAGTGAGTTTTCGGTAAATGCTCTATATATGAAGCCTATAATCTTTTAATTCGTTTTAAATTTATAACCACATTATACATTTGTATTAATTTATGATAAACTCTTTCATGGTACATGGACATCGTTCTAATTTTTTATCAATTAATTTAGCAAAACTGCAAATACTCCAATACTCCCTAAATCATTAGACTAACCACTATAAAATTGCTATTCCTAGAGAAACGGAGACAACAAAGGTTCCAACCTCTTTGAACTTCATCATATTTTATTACATGATTCAAATATGTATTAAACAGTATTTTCAATTTTTTTGAATTTTTTTCAAAATCTATGTGTACCCCCCTACGAAAATAGTGAGTTTTCGGTAAATGCTCTATATAAAGCCTATAATCTTTTAAATTTGTTTTAAAATTTAAACCACATTATACCTTGTATTAATGTATGATAAACTTCTTTTCATGGTACATGGACATCGTTCTAATTTTTTATCCATTAATTTAGCAAAACTGAATACTCCAAATCATTGACTAACCACTATAAAATTGCTATTTCTTAGAAAACGGAAACAACAAA